>NC_091374.1:741075-843575 GCF_038502225.1 Cherax quadricarinatus
CCATTATACCCAGTATAAATATTACAATAAGTCGTAATGAACCTTTGTCAATGAATAAACAGAAGAATGGACGATGACTCGAACCCTGATGGTGGCATGTGGCAGGCCCAACGTTGTGCCTGACATGCCACTGCCACGGTTCGAATCCCTCTTCCATTCTTTATTTATGTCTATATATATACGTGCCACTCAACATGCACATTTCCCCACACAAATGGAACATGGAAGCCAAATTAAAACTATTCGTTTTCAAGATAGTGCTGTCACGTAGGCAGAGGCAGCAACCATGAATTTTGTGAATTTATGTCAGGCTGTTGCGGAGGCTCAACCCCCCTCCCGCTAAGAGGGAGATACATACGCTCGCTCTCTCTTATATATATATATATATATATATATATATATATATATATATATATATATATATATATATATATATATATATATCGTGCCGAATATGTAAAACTGGTCAATTAGCAAGAACTCATTCAAAATTAAGTTCTTTCTAAAATTTTCTCTTATACGTTTAAAGATATATTTTTTTGATTAATGTTGATGTAAAAATTTATAATTTTGCACCAAAAGTAACTTAGAAAACTTACCTAACCTTATTATAACAAGCGCAATTTATTTTAGCCTAACCCAACTAAATATATTTTAGATTTGTTTACAATAATTTGTCACTAAACAAACACAGTGAAATATATTTTTTTCGTTAGGTTCAGAATGAGTTTGGCGAAATTATATACGACATATATAGATATATATATATATATATATATATATATATATATATATATATATATATATATATATATCACACACGCTACCTCTGTTTACTGACCCCCTTCCAGAGTTTAGTGATAGCTGGCACCTTTAGAGCAACACTGGTAGGTGATGTATTAACACAAAGGTGCGACACTGGCAGTGATGCACCTTTGGAAACTCCACCAGGAACACTGGCATTAAATACAGTTAAGCACCTGCACTGATGGGAATGTTTAGAGTCACTCGCTCTGGACTCTGGATCGTAGGCGATAGAGGTACATTATAATCTACATCTAGAGGGATTGATCCCAGATCTGCCAACACAAATCGTTCCCTTTTGAAAAGGGGGGTGCAGTGAGTACACTAAGGGGAAATTAGTGTGAAGGGACCAGGACTTTTCAACGTCCTACCTGAAAGGGGATTACTATCAAACCTCTGGCTGCCTTCAGGAAGGTGCTGTACATGTTCTCAGGTTAGTGCCTGATGAGCCAGGCTTTGGTGCCTACGTTGGGCTTCGTGCGGATATCACCAATAGCCTAGTTGGCCAGGTCAACTACCGGAAGGCCCGGTCTGGGATTGGACCGCGGGGGCGTTGACCCCCGGAACACCCTCCAGGTACACCACTACCACCACAACAATTGCTAGCTTGGACAGAACACTGCCTCAGGTGTTCATACTAGCTTGGACAAAACACTGCCTCAGGTGTTCATACTAGCTTGGACAGAACACTGCCTCAGGTGTTCATACTAGCTTGGACAGAACACTGCCTCAGGTGTTCATACTAGCTTGGACAGAACACTGCCTCAGGTGTTCATACTAGCTTGGACAGAACACTGCCTCAGGTGTTCATACTAGCTTGGACAGAACACTGCCTCAGGTGTTCACACTAGCTTGGACAGAACACTGCCTCAGGTGTTCACACTAGCTTGGACAGAACACTGCGTCAAAGGTTCACAATGGCTGGGGTTCAGTAGGATGTGTTGTCAACTTGCTTCTGTTCTTACAATGTGTTGTAACCAGAGGTGAAAACGAATGTAATGGTTGATTGTGAAGGATATTAGTCGAGCACTACCAGGGTGGGTTAAGCCCCGTCTCTGAAGCACCAAGCCAGGAGGATCAATAAGCCAGGAGGACCAATAAGCCAGGAGGACCAATAAGCCAGGAGGATCAATAAGCCAGGAGGGTCAATATGCAAGAATGGTCATGCTTGGTCTTGACACTTAAGCCAGGAGGATTAATACGCCAGGATGATCAATAAGTCAGGAGGATTAGTAAGCCAGGAGGATCAGTAAACCGGAAGGATCAGTAAGCCACACTCACAGTTGTGGCGTTAACGTCTGGCTTGTTGTGTGTGTGGACCAGACCGGACCACTGTGGTCTGGGACTGGGCCACCGTGGTCCCAGTGGAACTGGTCTTATGTGAAGTTGATACACGTTTTCAGGGAAATACATTTGTAGTCATCGTTCATTGTGCGTTCACTTAGTTGTGTGTACAGGGGTCGAGTCACAGCTCCTGGCCCTGCATTGTAATTGTTATATATGGGGGAAAGAGGTGTTATCGGTTGATGGTTGCAGAGATTGGTGTCCCTGCTTTATTACAGTGAACCAGTCCTCCTGATTGATGACATGACCACTTACCATATTTATTGATGAATTAGACACGTGGAACACCGTGGTATCATTACTTTTATAAACATCTTCATAACCAGTGGTTTTTACCAGTACAATACACGAGAAACATTAACAGAGGTCACTGTAAGATGTAATCAGTCTTGTACAGTCTTCCGTTAATGTCCCTTTTATCGCACACGTGTAAAACCACAGGTTGGCGAAACGTCAACAAAGTTACCAAGATGTTCCACATGTGTCTGATTCATCAGCTTGTTGGTGATGTGATGTGATGGTACAGGTTATTTGTGCTAGAAACACCGCTTGTTGACACTCGGCATTTCTGTCCCAGTGTTGCCACTGTTACATATTTTTGTTTCATTGCCGTTTACTGTTGAGAAGTGCCGTTTTCCCCCCTGTTGCGTGAGTGCTAACAGTATCATTTAATGGTATTTGAAGTTGTGTGGTCATGAAGGGACGCCCCTTACTGTACCTGGCTGCCCTTCACCCGACCATCACACACATGTACCTGGCTGCCCTTCACCCGACCATCACACACATGTACCTGGCTGCCCTTCACCCGACCATCACACACACACATGTACCTGGCTGCCCTTCACCCGACCATCACACACACACATGTACCTGGCTGCCCCTCACCCGACCATCACACACATGTACCTGGCTGCCCTTCACCCGACCATCACACACACATGTACCTGGCTGCCCTTCACCCGACCATCACACACATGTACCTGGCTGCCCTTCACCCGACCATCACACACATGTACCTGGCTGCCCTTCACCCGACCATCACACACATGTACCTGGCTGCCCTTCACCCGACCATCACACACATGTACCTGGCTGCCCATCACCCGACCATCACACACATGTACCTGGCTGCCCTTCACCCGACCATCACACACATGTACCTGGCTGCCCTTCACCCGACCATCACACACATGTACCTGGCTGCCCTTCACCCGACCATCACACACATGTACCTGGCTGCCCTTCACCCGACCATCACACACACACACACATGTACCTGCTGCCCTTCACCCGACCATCACACACATGTACCTGGCTGCCCTTCACCCGACCATCACACACACACATGTACCTGGCTGCCCTTCACCCGACCATCACACACACACATGTACCTGGCTGCCCTTCCCCCGACCATCACACACACACACACACACATATGTACCTGGCTGCCCTTCCCCCGACCATCACACACACGCATGTACCTGGCTGCCCTTCACCCGACCATCACACACACACACACACATGTACCTGCTGCCCTTCACCCGACCATCACACACACACACATGTACCTGGCTGCCCTTCCCCCGACCATCACACACACGCATGTACCTGACTGCCCTTCACCCGACCATCACACACACACGCATGTACCTGGCTGCCCTTCACCCGACCATCACACACATGTACCTGGCTGCCCTTCACCCGACCATCACACACACACATGTACCTGGCTGCCCTTCACCCGACCATCACACACACACACATGTACCTGGCTGCCCTTCACCCGACCATCACACACACACATGTACCTGGCTGCCCTTCCCCCGACCATCACACACACACACACATATGTACCTGGCTGCCCTTCCCCCGACCATCACACACACGCATGTACCTGACTGCCCTTCACCCGACCATCACACACACACACACATGTACCTGCTGCCCTTCACCCGACCATCACACACACACACATGTACCTGGCTGCCCTCCCCCCGACCATCACACACACACATGTACCTGACTGCCCTTCACCCGACCATCACACACACACACATGTACCTGGCTGCCCTTCACCCGACCATCACACACACATGTACCTGACTGCCCTTCACCCGACCATCACACACACACACACACACACACACACACATGTACCTGGCTGCCCTTCCCCCGATCATCACACACGCACACACACATGTACCTGACTGCCATTCACCCGACCATCACACACACACATGTACCTGGCTGCCATTCCTCCGACCATCACACACACGCATGTACCTGGCTGCCCTACACCCTACCATCACACACACACACACACACACACATGTACCTGGCTGCCCTTCCCCCGATCATCACACACGCACACACACATGTACCTGACTGCCATTCACCCGACCATCACACACACACACACACACATGTACCTGGCTGCCATTCCCCCGACCATCACACACACGCATGTACCTGGCTGCCCTTCACCCGACCATCACACACACACACATGTACCTGGCTGCCCTTCACCCGACCATCACACACACACATGTACCTGGCTGCCCTTCACCCGACCATCACACACACACATGTACCTGGCTGCCCTTCACCCGACCATCACACACACACATGTACCTGGCTGCCCTTCCCCCGACCATCACACACACACATGTACCTGGCTGCCCTTCACCCGACCATCACACACACACATGTACCTGGCTGCCCTTCACCCGACCATCACACACACACACATGTACCTGGCTGCCCTTCACCCGACCATCACACACACACATGTACCTGGCTGCCCTTCCCCCGACCATCACACACACACATGTACCTGGCTGCCCTTCACCCGACCATCACACACACACATGTACCTGGCTGCCCTTCACCCGACCATCACACACACACATGTACCTGGCTGCCCTTCACCCGACCATCACACACACATGTACCTGGCTGCCCTTCACCCGACCATCACACACACATGTACCTGGCTGCCCTTCACCCGACCATCACACACACATGTACCTGGCTGCCCTTCACCCGACCATCACACACACATGTACCTGGCTGCCCTTCACCCGACCATCACACACACATGTACCTGGCTGCCCTTCACCCGACCATCACACACACATGTACCTGGCTGCCCTTCACCCGACCATCACACACACACATGTACCTGGCTGCCCTTCACCCGACCATCACACACACACATGTACCTGGCTGCCCTTCACCCGACCATCACACACACACATGTACCTGGCTGCCCTTCACCCGACCATCACACACACATGTACCTGGCTGCCCTTCACCCGACCATCACACACACACATGTACCTGGCTGCCCTTCACCCGACCATCACACACACACATGTACCTGGCTGCCCTTCACCCGACCATCACACACACACATGTACCTGGCTGCCCTTCACCCGACCATCACAGACACATGTACCTGGCTGCCCTTCACCCGACCATCACACACACACATGTACCTGGCTGCCCTTCACCCGACCATCACACACACACACATGTACCTGGCTGCCCTTCACCCGACCATCACACACACACATGTACCTGGCTGCCCCTCACCCGACCATCACACACACACATGTACCTGGCTGCCCTTCACCCGACCATCACACACACACACATGTACCTGGCTGCCCTTCACCCGACCATCACACACACACATGTACCTGGCTGCCCCTCACCCGACCATCACACACACACATGTACCTGGCTGCCCCTCACCCGACCATCACACACACACATGTACCTGGCTGCCCCTCACCCGACCATCACACACACACATGTACCTGGCTGCCCTTCACCCGACCATCACACACACACATGTACCTGGCTGCCCTTCACCCGACCATCACACACACACATGTACCTGGCTGCCCTTCACCCGACCATCACACACACATGTACCTGGCTGCCCTTCACCCGACCATCACACACACATGTACCTGGCTGCCCTTCACCCGACCATCACACACACATGTACCTGGCTGCCCTTCACCCGACCATCACACACACATGTACCTGGCTGCCCTTCACCCGACCATCACACACACATGTACCTGGCTGCCCTTCACCCGACCATCACACACACACATGTACCTGGCTGCCCTTCACCCGACCATCACACACACACATGTACCTGGCTGCCCTTCACCCGACCATCACACACACACATGTACCTGGCTGCCCTTCACCCGACCATCACACACACACACATGTACCTGGCTGCCCTTCACCCGACCATCACACACACACATGTACCTGGCTGCCCTTCACCCGACCATCACAGACACATGTACCTGGCTGCCCTTCACCCGACCATCACACACACACATGTACCTGGCTGCCCTTCACCCGACCATCACACACACACACATGTACCTGGCTGCCCTTCACCCGACCATCACACACACACATGTACCTGGCTGCCCCTCACCCGACCATCACACACACACATGTACCTGGCTGCCCTTCACCCGACCATCACACACACACATGTACCTGGCTGCCCTTCACCCGACCATCACACACACACATGTACCTGGCTGCCCCTCACCCGACCATCACACACACACATGTACCTGGCTGCCCCTCACCCGACCATCACACACACACATGTACCTGGCTGCCCCTCACCCGACCATCACACACACACATGTACCTGGCTGCCCCTCACCCGACCATCACACACACACATGTACCTGGCTGCCCTTCACCCGACCATCACACACACATGTACCTGGCTGCCCTTCACCCGACCATCACACACACATGTACCTGGCTGCCCTTCACCCGACCATCACACACACACATGTACCTGGCTGCCCTTCACCCGACCATCACACACACACATGTACCTGGCTGCCCCTCACCCGACCATCACACACACACATGTACCTGACTGCCCTTCCCCCGACCATCACACACACACATGTACCTGGCTGCCCTTCACCCGACCATCACACACACACATGTACCTGGCTGCCCCTCACCCGACCATCACACACACACATGTACCTGGCTGCCCCTCACCCGACCATCACACACACGCAATACCCAACACATTACATTTACAAATATCAGCCAAGACTTAAATATTACGGTAGTAAGGAATACAAAGGTACAGTACCGTGACTGGAACAATGCACAGTAACCCACACATGGAATGAAACTTAGCACGACGTTTCGGCTACTAATTGTGACTAGTTAATGGTCAAGTCGGACCGAAACGTTATAAATTTCTGTCTCCTATTTGTGGGTTGCTTGTGGGGTTGGACTTGAGTGGGACTTGCACATCAGAGCTTATTTCTTGGGTAGCATTGAAAATTGGGTTGGTCCAATGTTTTGTTAGTGGGATGAATTGTAAAGGACCTGCCTAGTATGGGCCAACAGGCCTGATCGCTGCTGAGTGAACGTATTGAAAATGTTAAATGAACGCCGCTTTAAGCAAATGGTTGTAATCATAACCATAATTTTTAGAGGGGTGGAAGGATAAGCCAGTGGAAGGCCTCGGTCAGATGACGAAAAGCTCCAACGGCGGGTCATCATATGACTAAGACCCGCATCAGGAAACACTTGTCCTGTTTCCTGGCAAACCTTACCTAACCGAACGACGTTTCTGTCTGTCTTACAAAATGTATACTTATAAATCTTCTTGAGCGGCTAGATAATTAAATGTATTATCTCAGGACCAGCTAGGAAGTTAGAGGATTGGAAGGGTATCGGTGCTACTTGTTACGTTAAAATGTAAAGGTAATTTTTCCATTATGCGTCACCAGTAGAGCTTACTCGGGGTTTAATATTTAAAGTTCCCCTTTAGAACACCTTAAAAAATGGGAGAGGGAGGGTGGGAGAGGTGGGTGGTAAAATGGGAGAGGGAGGGTGGGAGAGGTGGGTGGTGATATTAATTCCTGTAATACGTGGGACGTGTCTTTCCTGGTGCAGCCTCGCTCACAACCAGCAGCTTCTGTCACACCAGCGCAGGCTTCCTCACTTACATTTTTGTAGCTGCAGCAGCAGAGCTGGACTCCTGTGTCCTGGCTTATGTATTCTGTTCATCACACAAATATTTTTTTAACAACTACCCATTGGTTTTAGAGCTTAGTACATTCTCTTTTAATTCGTCTGTTGGTAAAGAATTGTTTTTATATTCTTTAGGTTCCTCTCTCTTTCCAGTTTGCAACTGTGGCCTCTTGTTTTCCGTGTTGCAGGTGCGAGCAAATCCCCTTTGTCTCATCACCCAGGACTATTTAACACCCTTCATATGTAAGATCAATTATCAAGACACCTGTGTCTTCCAGTGACGAGAGAGACTTGTTCCAGCATGTCTTTGTACTTTCTATAACTATTATTGCATGTGATGTGTCTTTGTACTAACATTTATATAACTATTATTACGTGTGATGTGTGTGTTTCTACCACCATGTTTGGTTGTGCAATCATCACTGCACAAGATGCACCTTGACCTGTTTTATAAACTGATACACTGACCGCGGTGTTTACATTTCATACATCCAATACGGTTCAGGAATAAGCTTGGGGAGAATTCCACGTGTATGTTTCCTGTATATATCTTATATGTTAGTGGTTCTCGGGGACTGTCTCTACTGCCTCGTCTCAAACTAGGCCCGATCTCAGACAAGGCCTTCTAGGCGGGAAAGGAAATTCAGCATTACAGGATTAAAAAGTATTTAAAATCACATATGAAAGTAAAGGCAGTAATAATCTTGTGTTGTTCCTGAACCACTGGGTCTTGAACGTTTGTTCCATCTCGACTACCAACCAGGGAATGATGGATGGGGAGGTATAAGGAAGTCTTCTCCCCCTTTCCCCCCTCTCTTACCCCTGGGAGGGATATTGTTGTGGTGGTATCACTTCTCTGCAATATCTGCTGTCTTGGTATATGCATTTGCTGGTGTGTTTCTCTCTCTCTCTCTCTCTCTCTCTCTCTCTCTCTCCCCCCTCTCCCTCTCCCTTATCTTTCTTCCTCTTTCCCTTTACATATTTTCCTTTCTGTCTCTCCTCCTGTTTTCCTTAAGGTTTCTCTTTCGTTCCTTTCTTTCCACGCATCACTACAAGTCTTCCTATATATTCTCTCTTGCTCTCTTGTCTCCTTCCTTTATTCTCTTTGCTCCTCTTATCATTCCCTGCAAGTGCTTCCCTATCACCTATTCCTCACGTCTTTCCCCAGCACTCACCACACAGCGATCTTGGGGGTCGTGTCTACGACTCTGTTTTTACATGGTTTACGTGGTGCCATAGCCAGTGTGCATTTCTCCCAGTGTGATCCCAGTGTGACCCTCAGTACGACCCCAGTGTGACCCCGGGCGTTGCAGCTTTCATGGCGCACTGTAGAAAGCCTCGCTCGCCTCAGCCCCATCCTCCCTCCAGTGAATTCATAGCCTCTCCCATCCAACATTGAGGGAGAAAGAGAGAGAGATGGAAGTTGGGAGGGAGTCAGACACTAGACAAGAGAGGCAGGAAAACAGACATTCATAGATATCAGATTCAGACAAAAATGTCTATGACCACAGGAACATAGCAGTAGGCCTGCTGTTATTGTGGTTTTGTGAGTCAGGGCCTATTGACACTCAAGCATTCCCAGTCATTTATCTGTCTTAAGCTATTACTGAAGGTCCACAAGGTACTTGCTTCAGTCAGATTACTTAACAGTTTATTCCACTCGTCTGCAAGTCTTGCCAAGTCTATATGCTTTCCTATATACTTTCAAAATCCGTCTTTTTTAATGTGAGTTTTTTTGTTGCTAGTTTTTTCTTGCTAGATAAGCCCAGCACTTAATTCATGTGTTCTTTATTTTTCCCTGTCTTCAACTTGTGCACTTGTATAATATTCCTTCTCTGTGTTCACTTCTCAATATTTATATTCACTTTGTAATGTGAGGCCACAACTGCTCTGTATAATGCAGGTGAAGCTTTAACTGTGGTTCAGATGTATAACCTTGGGGGCTTCTCTTAATGATGCTTCTTCATAAGAAGCCATATAGTCTATTATGTTTATTGTGAACACCTTATACACTCTTGGTATTCTTCTCATACAGTTTTATTAAGTTTAATATTAGTTACATAGTATTCACAGTTGCTCTTTCCTCGTGAGTAGCACCTTGAACTTTTCTGCAGTTTCTCCTTCACGTTAGCGTATTTAAGTCACCCTTGAGTTCCCTGGTACCCTCCCATGTATTTATCGCTGTTCGTTTATGTTTAACAGACTGATCTCACTATTTATTCCCCAATGAATTAAACTCAGTTGTTTATTGGTTGGCTGTGTTGTGATGCATAGGGAACTGTACTCCAGTTCCTTGTTTCGGCACGTGTTTTTATCCATTTTTGGCACAAGCACCTGGGACATGTCCCAACCCGGGTAATGAACGGGCGGATGCTGAGGCTAATGTTATTATATGAATCTCTCTCTTTCGCTAGCAGACTTTTTTCCTCAGTCACTTCATGGACCACATTCATAGATATGTCTTTAGCAAGTGGCCGGCTTGATGAGGCTTACACAGTAGCAACAAGTTATTGAAGGCTCACGATGTGGGGTTGTGTCCTCTATCAACAGGATTCTTTACTATCTGATCGCTTTGTCTTTGGACTGAGGTTAGGCTGCCCACACGTCACTTATAGCCACCTGCTTGCCACCTGCTTGCAGGTGTTCCTGCCCCTCCCTGTGTGACACACGATGTGTCGCATATTGTCAGTGCTCACGGCTTCAGCCTTTTTGTTTCTCTTTTTTTTATATTTACTGAAGTACGTGTAAGTACCTAGGGAAAATTTTAAAGGAAGTCTGTTGACATTAATATTTAGTAGTTCAGGCGGAAGACATTGTTATAGGTGTAGTGATGTGGGGGCAGGAAGGGAACACGAGGGAAGGGCAGTGTTGGGGTAGGAGAGGGCAAAGTTACTGTGTGTTGTGGGAAGAGGAAGAGGCAGTGTTTCGTGGAAAGAGAAGAGGAGAGGGACAGTATGTCTTGAGGAAAAGGGAGTGTGTCGTGGGGGGAAGAGGGAAGAGGCAGTGTGTCGTGGGGAAAAGAAAAGAATGAAGGGGCACCGTGTGTGTATGTGGAGGGGGAGATGGAGAGGACGTTCCATGATGGGAAGCTTACACGGTGATGCTACACTAACATCTGTTATACTGTGACAACTCGGATAAACTTGAGATAGAAGGTTGTTGTGCAAACTTAGTCAGCAGACTGTTGGTCAGCAGAATGTTGTTCAGCAGACTGTTGGCAGTAGTGACTCTCACAACAGTAAAACTTTCTTCATCTTGCCTTGCCTCATATTGACTTTTGTTGACTCTCGCATGTCGACAACCTAATAGGCCGGGTTCAAAGTTTTTTTTTTTTACTTGTATTTACTGATGGATAATATTTCATGGATGTCAGAGACCTTCTGGTTCATGGTAGCCCTTGTTGAGTCGAGGGTTAACGAAAGTAATACACGCGCGGTGAACCCTGAACCTCTCATGGTAAAACCTGTCGGTGTGAAGTACCAACAGGTTCATAAGTAAGACACACGTGCAATAGTTACGTATCTTTATTCCGAAACGTTTCGCCTACACAGTAGGCTTCTTCAGTCGAATACAGAAGAGTGAGCAGAAGCAGTAGGGATGTAAAAACGATGTCATCAGTCCATCAGCCTTGAAGATGTAGTAGTGAGGTGGTCAGTCCCTCAGCCTGGAGAAGAGTTTTGGTTCATAGTCTGGAACACTGTGAAGCTGAAGCAGCAGTATGGAGACTTATATACTGTCAGAAGGTGAGACGCAGCCCACTAGTAGAAGAATATAATCATTAAGAGGGAGGATCCCTCTCACATCCATCCATTCTCACTTGAAGAAATTGTCCAAACTTACTACTACTATTGCTAAGAAAGAGTTTATGTTGAAGGCGGAAGTGGTAAATTAAGGTGAGATTTATGGTTGAAGGAGCGAAGTGAGGGAATGCTGGAGGTTGAGTACCAAGATGCAGCTAGATGCCTAAAGCAAGGCTAAGAGTAGAATTATAGTAGTAAGAGTCTTCACTACACCACACACTACATCAGGGAAGGCTAAGAGTGAAGGCAGTGTAGTAAGAGTCTTCACTACACCACACACTACATCAGGGAAGGCTAAGAGTGAAGGCAGTGTAGTAAGAGTCTTCACTACACCACACACTACATCAGGGAAGACTAAGAGTGAAGGCAGTGTAGTAAGAGTCTTCACTACACCACACACTACATCAGGGAAGACTAAGAGTGAAGGCAGTGTAGTAAGAGTCTTCACTACACCACACACTACATCAGGGAAGGCTAAGAGTGAAGGTAGTCTAGTAAGAGTCTTCACTACATCAGGGAAGGCTAAGAGTGATGGCAGTGTAGTAAGAGTCTTCACTACATCAGGGAAGGCTAAGAGTGATGGCAGTGTAGTAAGAGTCTTCACTACATCAGGGAAGGCTAAGAGTGATGGCAGTGTAGTAAGAGTCTTCACTACATCAGGGAAGGCTAAGAGTGATGGCAGTGTAGTAAGAGTCTTCACTACATCAGGGAAGGCTAAGAGTGAAGGCAGTGTAGTAAGAGTCTTCACTACACAACACACTACATCAGGGAAGGCTAAGAGTGATGGCAGTGTAGTAAGAGTCTTCACTACATCAGGGAAGACTAAGAGTGATGGCAGTGTAGTAAGAGTCTTCACTACATCAGGGAAGGCTAAGAGTGAAGGCAGTGTAGTAAGAGTCTTCACTACATCAGGGAAGGCTAAGAGTGAAGGCAGTGTAGTAAGAGTCTTCACTACATCAGGGAAGGCTAAGAGTGAAGGCAGTGTAGTAAGAGTCTTCACTACATCAGGGAAGGCTAAGAGTGATGGCAGTGTAGTAAGAGTCTTCACTACATCAGGGAAGGCTAAGAGTGAAGGCAGTGTAGTAAGAGTCTTCACTACATCAGGGAAGGCTAAGAGTGAAGGCAGTGTAGTAAGAGTCTTCACTACATCAGGGAAGGCTAAGAGTGAAGGTAGTCTAGTAAGAGTCTTCACTACATCAGGGAAGGCTAAGAGTGAAGGTAGTCTAGTAAGAGTCTTCACTACATCAGGGAAGGCTAAGAGTGAAGGTAGTCTAGTAAGAGTCTTCACTACATCAGGGAAGGCTAAGAGTGATGGCAGTGTAGTAAGAGTCTTCACTACACCACACACTACATCAGGGAAGACTAAGAGTGAAGGCAGTGTAGTAAGAGTCTTCACTACATCAGGGAAGGCTAAGAGTGATGGCAGTATAGTAAGAGTCTTCACTACATCAGGGAAGGCTAAGAGTGAAGGCAGTGTAGTAAGAGTCTTCACTACATCAGGGAAGGCTAAGAGTGAAGACAGTGTAGTAAGAGTCTTCACTACATCAGGGAAGGCTAAGAGTGAAGGTAGTCTAGTAAGAGTCTTCACTACATCAGGGAAGGCTAAGAGTGAAGGTAGTCTAGTAAGAGTCTTCACTACATCAGGGAAGGCTAAGAGTGAAGGTAGTCTAGTAAGAGTCTTCACTACATCAGGGAAGGCTAAGAGTGAAGGTAGTCTAGTAAGAGTCTTCACTACATCAGGGAAGGCTAAGAGTGAAGGTAGTCTAGTAAGAGTCTTCACTACATCAGGGAAGGCTAAGAGTTAAGGTAGTCTAGTAAGAGTCTTCACTACATCAGGGAAGGCTAAGAGTGAAGGTAGTCTAGTAAGAGTCTTCACTACACCACACACTACATCAGGGAAGGCTAAGAGTGAAGGCAGTCTAGTAAGAGTCTTCACTACACCACACACTACATCAGGGAAGGCTAAGAGTGAAGGCAGTCTAGTAAGAGTCTTCACTACATCAGGGAAGACTAAGAGTGAAGGTAGTGTAGTAAGAGTCTTCACTACATCAGGGAAGGCTAAGAGTGAAGGCAGTGTAGTAAGAGTCTTCACTACACCACACACTACATCAGGGAAGGCTAAGAGTGAAGGCAGTGTAGTAAGAGTCTTCACTACACCACACACTACATCAGGGAAGGCTAAGAGTGAAGGCAGTGTAGTAAGAGTCTTCACTACATCAGGGAAGGCTAAGAGTGAAGGCAGTCTAGTAAGAGTCTTCACTACACCACACACTACATCAGGGAAGGCTAAGAGTGAAGGCAGTCTAGTAAGAGTCTTCACTACATCAGGGAAGGCTAAGAGTGAAGGCAGTGTAGTAAGAGTCTTCACTACATCAGGGAAGGCTAAGAGTGAAGGCAGTGTAGTAAGAGTCTTCACTACATCAGGGAAGGCTAAGAGTGAAGGTAGTCTAGTAAGAGTCTTCACTACATCAGGGAAGGCTAAGAGTGAAGGTAGTCTAGTAAGAGTCTTCACTACATCAGGGAAGGCTAAGAGTGAAGGTAGTCTAGTAAGAGTCTTCACTACATCAGGGAAGGCTAAGAGTGAAGGTAGTCTAGTAAGAGTCTTCACTACACCACACACTACATCAGGGAAGACTAAGAGTGAAGGCAGTGTAGTAAGAGTCTTCACTACATCAGGGAAGGCTAAGAGTGATGGCAGTATAGTAAGAGTCTTCACTACATCAGGGAAGGCTAAGAGTGAAGGCAGTGTAGTAAGAGTCTTCACTACATCAGGGAAGGCTAAGAGTGAAGACAGTGTAGTAAGAGTCTTCACTACATCAGGGAAGGCTAAGAGTGAAGGTAGTCTAGTAAGAGTCTTCACTACATCAGGGAAGGCTAAGAGTGAAGGTAGTCTAGTAAGAGTCTTCACTACATCAGGGAAGGCTAAGAGTGAAGGTAGTCTAGTAAGAGTCTTCACTACATCAGGGAAGGCTAAGAGTGAAGGTAGTCTAGTAAGAGTCTTCACTACATCAGGGAAGGCTAAGAGTGAAGGTAGTCTAGTAAGAGTCTTCACTACATCAGGGAAGGCTAAGAGTTAAGGTAGTCTAGTAAGAGTCTTCACTACATCAGGGAAGGCTAAGAGTGAAGGTAGTCTAGTAAGAGTCTTCACTACACCACACACTACATCAGGGAAGGCTAAGAGTGAAGGCAGTCTAGTAAGAGTCTTCACTACACCACACACTACATCAGGGAAGGCTAAGAGTGAAGGCAGTCTAGTAAGAGTCTTCACTACATCAGGGAAGACTAAGAGTGAAGGTAGTGTAGTAAGAGTCTTCACTACATCAGGGAAGGCTAAGAGTGAAGGCAGTGTAGTAAGAGTCTTCACTACACCACACACTACATCAGGGAAGGCTAAGAGTGAAGGCAGTGTAGTAAGAGTCTTCACTACACCACACACTACATCAGGGAAGGCTAAGAGTGAAGGCAGTGTAGTAAGAGTCTTCACTACATCAGGGAAGGCTAAGAGTGAAGGCAGTCTAGTAAGAGTCTTCACTACACCACACACTACATCAGGGAAGGCTAAGAGTGAAGGCAGTCTAGTAAGAGTCTTCACTACACCACACACTACATCAGGGAAGGCTAAGAGTGAAGGCAGTGTAGTAAGAGTCTTCACTACACCACACACTACATCAGGGAAGACTAAGAGTGAAGGCAGTGTAGTAAGAGTCTTCACTACATCACTAAGAGTGAAGGCAGTCTAGTAAGAGTCTTCACTACACCACACACTACATCAGGGAAGGCTAAGAGTGAAGGCAGTGTAGTAAGAGTCTTCACTACATCAGGGAAGGCTAAGAGTGAAGGCAGTGTAGTAAGAGTCTTCACTACATCAGGGAAGGCTAAGAGTGAAGGTAGTCTAGTAAGAGTCTTCACTACAACAGGGAAGGCTAAGAGTGAAGGCAGACTAGTAAGAGTCTTCACTACACCACACACTACATCAGGGAAGGCTAAGAGTGAAGGCAGTGTAGTAAGAGTCTTCACTACATCAGGGAAGGCTAAGAGTGAAGGCAGTGTAGTAAGAGTCTTCACTACACCACACACTACATCAGGGAAGGCTAAGAGTGAAGGCAGTCTAGTAAGAGTCTTCACTACACCACACACTACATCAGGGAAGAAGAATGAAGGCAGTCTAGTAAGAGTCTTCACTACACCACACACTACATCAGGGAAGGCTAAGAGTGAAGGCAGTGTAGTAAGAGTCTTCACTACACCACACACTACATCAGGGAAGACTAAGAGTGAAGGCAGTGTAGTAAGAGTCTTCACTACACCACACACTACATCAGGGAAGACTAAGAGTGAAGGCAGTGTAGTAAGAGTCTTCACTACACCACACACTACATCAGGGAAGACTAAGAGTGAAGGCAGTGTAGTAAGAGTCTTCACTACACCACACACTACATCAGGGAAGACTAAGAGTGAAGGCAGTGTAGTAAGAGTCTTCACTACACCACACACTACATCAGGGAAGGCTAAGAGTGAAGGCAGTGTAGTAAGAGTCTTCACTACACCACACACTACATCAGGGAAGGCTAAGAGTGAAGGCAGTGTAGTAAGAGTCTTCACTACACCACACACTACATCAGGGAAGACTAAGAGTGAAGGCAGTCTAGTAAGAGTCTTCACTACACCACACACTACATCAGGGAAGACTAAGAGTGAAGGCAGTGTAGTAAGAGTCTTCACTACACCACACACTACATCAGGGAAGACTAAGAGTGAAGGCAGTGTAGTAAGAGTCTTCACTACACCACACACTACATCAGGGAAGACTAAGAGTGATGGCAGTGTAGTAAGAGTCTTCACTACACCACACACTACATCAGGGAAGACTAAGAGTGAAGGCAGTGTAGTAAGAGTCTTCACTACACCACACACTACATCAGGGAAGGCTAAGAGTGAAGGCAGTGTAGTAAGAGTCTTCACTACACCACACACTACATCAGGGAAGGCTAAGAGTGAAGGCAGTGTAGTAAGAGTCTTCACTACACCACACACTACATCAGGGAAGGCTAAGAGTGAAGGCAGTGTAGTAAGAGTCTTCACTACACCACACACTACATCAGGGAAGACTAAGAGTGATGGCAGTCTAGTAAGAGTCTTCACTACACCACACACTAATCAGGGAAGACTAAGAGTGAAGGCAGTCTAGTAAGAGTCTTCACTACACCACACACTACATCAGGGAAGACTAAGAGTGATGGCAGTCTAGTAAGAGTCTTCACTACACCACACACTATATCAGGGAAGACTAAGAGTGATGGCAGTGTAGTAAGAGTCTTCACTACACCACACACTACATCAGGGAAGACTAAGAGTGATGGCAGTCTAGTAAGAGTCTTCACTACACCACACACTACATCAGGGAAGACTAAGAGTGAAGGCAGTCTAGTAAGAGTCTTCACTACACCACACACTACATCAGGGAAGACTAAGAGTGAAGGCAGTCTAGTAAGAGTCTTCACTACACCACACACTACATCAGGGAAGACTAAGAGTGATGGCAGTGTAGTAAGAGTCTTCACTACACCACACACTACATCAGGGAAGACTAAGAGTGATGGCAGTCTAGTAAGAGTCTTCACTACACCACACACTACATCAGGGAAGACTAAGAGTGATGGCAGTCTAGTAAGAGTCTTCACTACACCACACACTACATCAGGGAAGACTAAGAGTGAAGGCAGTGTAGTAAGAGTCTTCACTACACCACACACTACATCAGGGAAGACTAAGAGTGAAGGCAGTGTAGTAAGAGTCTTCACTACACCACACACTACATCAGGGAAGACTAAGAGTGAAGGCAGTGTAGTAAGAGTCTTCACTACACCACACACTACATCAGGGAAGACTAAGAGTGAAGGCAGTGTAGTAAGAGTCTTCACTACATCACACACTACATCAGGGAAGACTAAGAGTGAAGGCAGTCTAGTAAGAGTCTTCACTACACCACACACTACATCAGGGAAGACTAAGAGTGAAGGCAGTCTAGTAAGAGTCTTCACTACACCACACACTACATCAGGGAAGACTAAGAGTGAAGGCAGTGTAGTAAGAGTCTTCACTACACCACACACTACATCAGGGAAGACTAAGAGTGAAGGCAGTGTAGTAAGAGTCTTCACTACATCAGGGAAGACTGGCAGACACACTGCGGCAGTTGTGGAAGCTTTATCACTATTATGGGGTTACCCCATTTTTGTGAATATAACAACAATGAGGTAATGGAAGAGGGCAATGCCCAGAATAAAAGATAAAAAGGGGGAAAGTAAAGGGTAGGGAAGGGGTGGAGGGCAGTGAGGTGCTTCCTGGGTCGTTCGAGGTAGAGTCGTTCAGCAGAAGGTAGAGAGAAGGTGCAACACCATACAAATATGACAGAAAGGAGAGGAGAGGAAGAGAGAGCATAGATGAAAGGAGAGGAGGATGGAAAAGAAGGGCAGAGAGATTGTTTTGAGAGGGAGGAACGCGCGGCGCGCGCGCGCACACGCTCTCTCTGGTACTTAGTCTCAGAATAAGAAGAAATTATACCACTATATTTTCTTGTGTTGTGTGGCACTCCATTTGTTCTTATTGTTCTCATCACACCTTTCCTTTCCTCTCCCTCCCCTCACTCTCTCCCCTCTCTCCCTCCCCTCTCTCCATCCCCTCTCTCCCTCCCCTCTCTCCATCCCCTCTCTCCATCCCCTCTCTCCATCCCCTCTCTCCATCCCCTCCTCCCCTCTCTCCCTCCCCTCTCTCCATCCCCTCCTCCCCTCTCTCCCTCCCCTCTCTCCATCCCCTCTCTCCATCCCCTCCTCCCCTCTCTCCCTCCCCTCTCTCCATCCCCTCTCTCCATCCCCTCCTCCCCTCTCTCCCTCCCCTCTCTCCCCCCTCTCTCCCTCCCCTCTCTCCCTCCACTCACTCCCCTCACTCCCTCCCCTCTCTCCATCCCCTCCTCCCCTCTCTCCCTCCCCTCTCTCCCTCCCCTCTCTCCCTCCCCTCTCTCCCTCCCCTCTCTTCCTCCCCTATCTCTCCCTCCCCTCTCTTCCTCCCCTCTCTCCATCCCCCTCTTCCTCCCCTCTCTCTCTCTCCCCTCTCTCTACCTCCCCTCTCTCTCTCTCCCCTCTCTCCCTCCCTTCTCCATCCCCTCTCTTCCTCCCCTCTCTCTCCCCTCTCTCCCTCCCTTCTCCATCCCCTCTCTTCCTCCCCTCTCTCCATCCCCTCTCTCCCTCCCCTCTCTCCATCCCCTCTCTTCCTAATCTCTCTCTCTTTCTCTCTCTCCCCTCTATCCCTCCCTTCTCCATCCCCTCTCTTCCTCCCCTCTCTCCCTCCCCTCTCTCATTCCTGTATATATATATATATATATATATATATATATATATATATATATATATATATATATATATATATATATATATATATATATATATTACATAGGTACTTAGACTTAGGTAAATATAATTGATGTTTGAGATATATACATGATAGGAGGTGTGAAAGACTTATTATCTCAGAACATAATGGAACACAGTCAATGTTTCTGTCAAAAATTATTTACCATCAACAGGATTAACTTGTGGAACAACACACAACGATACACCATACACAGTATACACCATACACAGTATACACCATACACAGTATACAACATACACAGTATACAACATACACAGTATACAACATACACAGTATACAACATACACAGTATACAACATACACAGTATACACCATACACAGTATACAACGTACACAGTATACAACGTACACAGTATACAACGTACACAGTATACAACGTACACAGTATACAACGTACACAGTATACACCATACACAGTATACACCATACACAGTATACACCATACACAGTATACACCATACACAGTATACACCATACACAGTATACAACATACACAGTATACACCATACACAGTATACACCATACACAGTATACACCATACACAGTATACAACATACACAGTATACACCATACACAGTATACACCATACACAGTATACACCATACACAGTATACAACATACACAGTATACACCATACACAGTATACACCATACACAGTATACAACGTACACAGTATACACCATACACAGTATACACCATACACAGTATACACCATACACAGTATACACCATACACAGTATACACCATACACAGTATACAACATACACAGTATACAACATACACAGTATACACCATACACAGTATACAACATACACAGTATACAACATACACAGTATACACCATACACAGTATACAACATACACAGTATACAACATACACAGTATACAACACACACAGTATACAACATACACAGTATACAACATACACAGTATACAACATACACAGTATACAACACACACAGTATACAACACACACAGTATACAACATACACAGTATACAACACACACAGTATACAACACACACAGTATACAACACACACAGTATACAACACACACAGTATACAACATACACAGTATACAACATACACAGTATACAACACACACAGTATACAACACACACAGTATACAACATACACAGTATACAACATACACAGTATACAACATACACAGTATACAACACACACAGTATACAACACACACAGTATACAACATACACAGTATACAACATACACAGTATACAACACACACAGTATACAACACACAGTATATAACACACACAGTATACAACATACACAGTATACAACATACACAGTATACAACACACACAGTATACAACACACACAGTATACAACACACACAGTATACAACATACACAGTATACAACATACACAGTATACAACATACACAGTATACAACATACACAGTATACAACACACACAGTATACAACACACACAGTATACAACACACACAGTATACAACATACACAGTATACAACACACACAGTATACAACATACACAGTATACAACACACACAGTATACAACACACACAGTATACAACATACACAGTATACAACATACACAGTATACAACATACACAGTATACAACATACACAGTATACAACACACACAGTATACAACACACACAGTATACAACATACACAGTATACAACATACACAGTATACAACACACAGTATACAACATACACAGTATACAACATACACAGTATACAACACACACAGTATACAACATACACAGTATACAACATACACAGTATACAACATACACAGTATACAACACACACAGTATACAACATACACAGTATACAACATACACAGTATACAACACACACAGTATACAACATACACAGTATACAACATACACAGTATACAACACACACAGTATACAACACACACAGTATACAACATACACAGTATACAACATACACAGTATACAACACACAGTATACAACATACACTAGTAACTAGAGGAGTCAGTAGTGTTGTACTAACATCGTACAAGTAACAAGGGTATTACATCACAGTTATAATCTACCAAACATAAAAAGTTATTATAAATATAATCAATCAGTAGTAAATTAATAGTTGGTACGAGTAACCTCTAATATAATAATAATAATAATTATTATTATTATTATTATTATTATTATTATTATTATAAGAAGAAGAGAAGTGAACATTGTGGCAGGTATGACATCACAATATTATTATACTTAGTGGTAATAAGTGTGTTGTTGTCTCAGTATAGTGGAGACTTACACTGAACCTCTTACTAGTGTGTTGTCTCAGTATAGTGGAGACTTACACTGAACCTCTTACTAGTGTGTTGTCTCAGTATAGTGGAGACTTACACTGAACCTCTTACTAGTGTGTTGTCTCAGTATAGTGGAGACTTACACTGAACCTCTTACTAGTGTGTTGTCTCAGTATAGTGGAGACTTACACTGAACCTCTTACTAGTGTGTTGTCTCAGTATAGTGGAGACTTACACTGAACCTCTTACTAGTGTGTTGTCTCAGTATAGTGGAGACTTACACTGAACCTCTTACTAGTGTGTTGCCACATGTTTGTGTTGCGCTGATGATTGTGTTGTTGTGATACTTGTCTGCTTTGCTCTGATGATTGTTTGCAATGGTGTGTTGCTTGTTAGTGTTGTGTGGTGCTACTTGTTTGTGTTGCTGTGTTGGTGTGGTTGTTGGTGTTGGTAGTGTTGCAACATACAGTGTGTGGTTGTTGGTGGTGCTGGTAGTGTTGCAACATAGTGTGTGGTTGTTGGTGGTGCTGGTAGTGTTGCAACATAGTGTGTGGTTGTTGGTGATGCTGGTAGTGTTGCAACATAGTGTGTGGTTGTTGGTAATGCTGGTAGTGTTGCAACATAGTGTGTGGTTGTTGGTGGTGCTGGTAGTGTTGCAACATACAGTGTGTGGTTGTTGGTGGTGCTGGTAGTGTTGCAACATACAGTGTGTGGTTGTTGGTGCTGGTAGTGTTGCAACATACAGTGTGTGGTTGTTGGTGGTACTGGTAGTGTTGCAACATACAGTGTGTGGTTGTTGGTGGTGCTGGTAGTGTTGCAACATACAGTGTGTGGTTGTTGGTGCTGGTAGTGTTGCAACATACAGTGTGTGGTTGTTGGTGGTGCTGGTAGTGTTGCAACATACAGTGTGTGGTTGTTGGTGGTGTTGGTAGTGTTGCAACATACAGTGTGTGGTTGTTGGTGGTGCTGGTAGTGTTGCAACATACAGTGTGTGGTTGTTGGTGGTGCTGGTAGTGTTGCAACATACAGTGTGTGGTTGTTGGTGGTGCTGGTAGTGTTGCAACATACAGTGTGTGGTTGTTGGTGGTGCTGGTAGTGTTGGAACATACAGTGTGTGGTTGTTGGTGGTGCTGGTAGTGTTGCAACATACAGTGTGTGGTTGTTGGTGGTGCTGGTAGTGTTGGAACATACAGTCTGGTTGTTGACTGGAGGTGATAGTGATGTAGGGGAGATGACTGGAGGTGGTAGTGATGTAGTGGAGATGACTGGAGGTGGTAGTGATGTAGTGGAGATGACTGGAGGTGGTAGTGATGTAGTGGAGATGACTGGAGGTGGTAGTGATGTAGTGGAGATGACTGGAGGTGGTAGTGATGTAGTGGAGATGACTGGAGGTGGTAGTGATGTAGTGGAGATGACTGGAGGTGGTAGTGATGTAGTGGAGATGACTGGAGGTGGTAGTGATGTAGTGGAGATGACTGGAGGTGGTAGTGATGTAGTGGAGATGACTGGAGGTGGTAGTGATGTAGTGGAGATAACTGGAGGTGGTAGTGATGTAGGGGAGATGACTGGAGGTGGTAGTGATGTAGGGGAGATGACTGGAGGTGGCAGTGATATAGGGGAGATGACTGGAGATGGTAGTGATATAGGGGAGATGACTGGAGATGGTAGTGATATAGGGGAGATGACTGGAGATGATAGTGATGTAGTGGAGATGATAGTGATGTAGTGGAGATGAGAGTGATGTAGGGGAGAGGACTGGAGATGACAGTGATGTAGGGGAGATGACTGGAGATGATAGTGATGTAGTGGAGATGAGAGTGATGTAGGGGAGGAGAGTGATGTAGGGGAGATGATAGTGATGTAATGGAGATGAGAGTGATGTAGGGGAGATGATTGGAGATGGTAGTGATGTAGGGGAGATGATAGTGATGTAGGGGAGATGAGAGTGATGTAGGGGAGATGATAGTGATGTAGGGGAGATGACTGGAGATGAGAGTGATGTAGGGGAGATGACTGGAGATGAGAGTGATCTAGGGGAGATGACTGGAGATGAGAGTGATGTAGGGGAGATGACTGGAGATGAGAGTGATGTAGGGGAGATGACTGGAGATGAGAGTGATGTAGGGGAGATGACTGGAGATGAGAGTGATGTAGGTGAGATGACTGGAGATGAGTGATGTAGGGGAGATGACTGGAGATGAGTGATGTAGGGGAGATGACTGGAGATGAGAGTGATGTAGGGGAGATGACTAACATGTCAAAGTTGACACGGTAAACTTCACTTCTCTTACCAACTTCACCTCACATCACTTCACCTCACATCACTTCCCAAACGTATCTAACTTTTGTTTAAAAGGTTTTGGCAATACTTTGTCTGCCCTTTTTTGTCCCTTGGTGGCTGTGACACGCTGTGTCACACTGTGTTACACTGTGTTATGTAGATGGTGGTGGCTGTGCACTGTTGCTGTGACAAGCTGTGTCACACTATTATGTAGATGGTGGTGGCTGTGCACTGTTGCTGTGACAAGCTGTGTCACACTGTGTTATGTAGATGGTGGTGGCTGTGCACTGTTGCTGTGACAAGCTGTGTCACACTGTGTTATGTAGATGGTGGTGGCTGTGCACTGTTGCTGTGACAAGCTGTGTCACACTATTATGTAGATGGTGGTGGCTGTGCACTGTTGCTGTGACAAGCTGTGTCACACTATTATGTAGATGGTGGTGGCTGTGCACTGTTGCTGTGACAAGCTGTGTCACACTGTTATGTAGATGGTGGTGGCTGTGCACTGTTGCTGTGACAAGCTGTGTCACACTGTTATGTAGATGGTGGCTGTGCACTGTTGCTGTGACAAGCTGTGTCACACTATTATGTAGATGGTGGTGGCTGTGCACTGTTGCTGTGACAAGCTGTGTCACACTATTATGTAGATGGTGGTGGCTGTGCACTGTTGCTGTGACAAGCTGTGTCACACTGTGTTATGTAGATGGTGGTGGCTGTGCACTGTTGCTGTGACAAGCTGTGTCACACTGTGTTATGTAGATGGTGGTGGCTGTGCACTGTTGCTGTGACAAGCTGTGTCACACTATTATGTAGATGGTGGTGGCTGTGCACTGTTGCTGTGACAAGCTGTGTCACACTATTATGTAGATGGTGGTGGCTGTGCACTGTTGCTGTGACAAGCTGTGTCACACTGTGTTATGTAGATGGTGGTGGCTGTGCACTGTTGCTGTGACAAGCTGTGTCACACTGTGTTATGTAGATGGTGGTGGCTGTGCACTGTTGCTGTGACAAGCTGTGTCACACTGTGTTATGTAGATGGTGGTGGCTGTGCACTGTTGCTGTGACAAGCTGTGTCACACTGTGTTATGTAGATGGTGGTGGCTGTGCACTGTTGCTGTGACAAGCTGTGTCACACTGTGTTATGTAGATGGTGGTGGCTGTGCACTGTTGCTGTGACAAGCTGTGTCACACTGTGTTATGTAGATGGTGGTGGCTGTGCACTGTTGCTGTGACAAGCTGTGTCACACTGTGTTATGTAGATGGTGGTGGCTGTGCACTGTTGCTGTGACAAGCTGTGTCACACTGTGTTATGTAGATGGTGGTGGCTGTGCACTGTTGCTGTGACAAGCTGTGTCACACTGTGTTATGTAGATGGTAGTAGTTGTACACAGTGTTGCTGTGTTAAATATGGTGATGGTCTACCTATCTACCTACCCCGTATCTACCTGTTGACACAGGTGGCTGCTCACTCGTTCTAAGACCAGGTCTACTTGCTGGTGGAAGACCTGATGGAGAGGTTCTTACCTGTGTTGCTGAGGCTCTGCTGTGTTGCTGAGGCGCTGCTGTGTTGCTGAGGCGCTACTGTGTTGCTGAGGCGCTACTGTGTTGCTGAGGCGCTACTGTGTTGCTGAGGTGCTTCTGTGTTGCTGAGGCCCTGCTGTGTTGCTGAGGCGCTGCTGTGTTGCTGAGGTGCTTCTGTGTTGCTGAGGCTCTGCTGTGTTGCTGAGGCGCTGCTGTGTTGCTGAGGTGCTTCTGTGTTGCTGAGGCCCTGCTGTGTTGCTGTTGCACTGCTGACGTGATGCTGGGACTAAAGATGGGTGTTTACCGCTGGTTCCTGAGCTGGAAAATGACCTCTATCGTTATGTCTCGTGAGATCATGTATCACGTCTCGGGAAATTAATTTTCCCTCTCTTACCGTGGGAGGGTTCGTACTCACCCAGTTGTGCTGTCTGGGGTCGAGTCATGGCTTCTACCACTGCCTCTTGACGGACTGATTACATGGACTCCAGGTTGAGGGACTGATTACATGGACTCCAGGTTGAGGGACTGATTACATGGACTCCAGGTTGAGGGACTGATTACATGGACTCCAGGTTGAGGGACTGATTACATGGACTCCAGGTTGAGGGACTGATTACATGGACTCCAGGTTGAGGGACTGATTACCTCAGACTCCTGATCTTCAATCTCGTTTTTATTGGACTGATGCAGCCATTGTGTGGCGAAATGTTTCCTCAGTAAAGATAAACAAGTGTTGTACATGTGTCATGTACATGTGTCATGTACATGTGTCATGTACATGTGTCTAATTTATCATAGTTGTAAAACATGTGTCTTATCTGACAGCTGTGTTCCCTGGCTCCCCTTCCTTCACTCTCAAACACTTTTAACTCTGCTATCTGAGTATTTTCTATGTCCTGACCATGTGACTTCTCTTCTTGCTCCTCCTCTCTTCTAATGTCGTTACTTTAAGTTCGTTATGATTCATCTTGTAATCAAATCTCCTTCTGGCACTAATTCCGTTGCAAACCTTTGGAATCTTTTCCAGCTTCTTTAATTTGCATAATTTACTCCTGGAACATCCTGGAGGAACTGGTTCCAAACCGGATCACAAAATACAGCCAATAAAAAGCACTGGTGGGATGAGTCCACAAAGACAACTCGATGAGTGTCGGGGGTCCCCGACTTCTCAATGCTCTCTTCATGCATAGACGGTGAACTGGTGAAGCTGCTGTCTTCACCTTTATCTGAGGAAGTAACAAGCACAGCCAGCATTATTACAGTACACCAGACAACTGTGGAGCGCTAGCAGCAACAGTCTGGTTGGCCAGCAAGGTCGTGCGAGTAAGAAAACCTTCGTAACCAGACGCATGTATATCAGATGAGTGGTGCTGACACTGGCTGAGGTACGCCAGATATGGCTGTGGTACGCCAGATATGTCTTGTGCTGACACTGGCTGAGGTACGCCAGATATGGCTGTGGTACGCCAGATATGTCTTGTGCTGACACTGGCTGAGGTACGCCAGATATGTCTTGTGCTGACACTGGCTGAGGTACGCCAGATATGGCTGTGGTACGCCAGATATGTCTTGTGCTGACACTGGCTGAGGTACGCCAGATATGTCTTGTGCTGACACTGGCTGTGGTACGCCAGATATGGCTGTGGTACGCCAGATATGTCTTGTGCTGACACTGGCTGAGGTACGCCAGATATGTCTTGTGCTGACACTGGCTGAGGTACGCCAGATATGTCTTGTGCTGACACTGGCTGTGGTACGCCAGATATGTCTTGTGCTGACACTGGCTGTGGTACGCCAGATATGTCTTGTGCTGACACTGGCTGTGGTACGCCAGATATGTCTGGTGCTGACACTGGCTGTGGTACGCCAGATATGTCTGGTGCTGACACTGGCTGTGGTACGCCAGATATGTCTTGTGCTGACACTGGCTGTGGTACGCCAGATATAGCTGGTGCTGACACTGACTGTGGTACGCCAGATATGTCTGGTGCTGACACTGGCTGTGGTACGCCAGACATGGCTGCTGGCTGACATGGCTGTGGTACGCCAGACATGGCTGCTGGCTGACA
Organism: Cherax quadricarinatus; assembly: GCF_038502225.1. Classification (NCBI taxonomy): domain Eukaryota; kingdom Metazoa; phylum Arthropoda; class Malacostraca; order Decapoda; family Parastacidae; genus Cherax; species Cherax quadricarinatus. Next base: position 768,653 of record NC_091374.1, read on the forward strand.
TGGCTATGGTACGCCAGATATGGCTGGTGCTGACACTGGCTGTGGTACGCCAGATATGGCTGGTGCTGACACTGGCTGTGGTACGCCAGATATGGCTGGTGCTGACACTGGCTGTGGTACGCCAGATATGGCTGGTGCTGACACTGGCTGTGGTACGCCAGATATGGCTGGTGCTGACACTGGCTGTGGTACGCCAGATATGGCTGGTGCTGACACTGGCTGTGGTACGCCAGATATGGCTGGTGCTGACACTGGCTGTGGTACGCCAGATATGGCTGGTGCTGACACTGGCTGTGGTACGCCAGATATGGCTGGTGCTGACACTGGCTGTGGTACGCCAGACATGGCTGGTGCTGACACTGGCTGTGGTACGCCAGACATGGCTGCTGGCTGACATGGCTGTGGTACGCCAGATATGGCTGCTGGCTGACATGGCTGTGGTACGCCAGACATGGCTGCTGGCTGACATGGCTGTGGTACACCAGACATGGCTGCTGGCTGACATGGCGGCTGGCTGACATGGCTGTGGTACGCCAGACATGGCTGCTGGCTGACATGGCTACTGGCTGACATGGCTGTGGTACGCCAGACATGGCTGCTGGCTGACATGGCTACTGGCTGACATGGCTGTGGTACGCCAGACATGGCTGCTGGCTGACATGGCTGTGGTACGCCAGACATGGCTGCTGGCTGACATGGCTGTGGTACGCCAGACATGGCTGCTGGCTGACATGGCTGTGGTACGCCAGACATGGCTGCTGGCTGACATGGCTGTGGTACGCCAGACATGGCTGCTGGCTGACATGGCTGTGGTACGCCAGACATGGCTGCTGGCTGACATGGCTGTGGTACGCCAGACATGGCTGCTGGATGACATGGCTGTGGTACGCCAGACATGGCTGCTGGCTGACATGGCTGTGGTACGCCAGACATGGCTGCTGGATGACATGGCTGTGGTACGCCAGACATGGCTGCTGGATGACATGGCTGTGGTCCGCCAGACATGGCTGCTGGCTGACATGGCTGTGGTACGCCAGACATGGCTGCTGGATGACATGGCTGTGGTACGCCAGACATGGCTGCTGGATGACATGGCTGTGGTACGCCAGACATGGCTGCTGGCTGACATGGCTGTGGTACGCCAGACATGGCTGCTGGCTGACATGGCTGTGGTACGCCAGACATGGCTGCTGGCTGACATGGCTGTGGTACGCCAGACATGGCTGCTGGCTGACATGGCTGTGGTACGCCAGACATGGCTGCTGGCTGACATGGCTGTGGTACGCCAGACATGGCTGCTGGCTGACATGGCTGTGGTACGCCAGACATGGCTGCTGGCTGACATGGCTGTGGTACGCCAGACATGGCTGCTGGCTGACATGGCTGTGGTACGCCAGACATGGCTGCTGGCTGACATGGCTGTGGTACGCCAGACATGGCTGCTGGCTGACATGGCTGTGGTACGCCAGACATGGCTGCTGGCTGACATGGCTGTGGTCCGCCAGACATGGCTGCTGGCTGACATGGCTGTGGTACGCCAGACATGGCTGCTGGCTGACATGGCTGTGGTACGCCAGACATGGCTGCTGGCTGACATGGCTGTGGTACGCCAGACATGGCTGCTGGCTGACATGGCTGCTGGCTGACATGGCTGTGGTACGCCAGACATGGCTGCTGGCTGACATGGCTGTGGTACGCCAGACATGGCTGCTGGCTGACATGGCTGTGGTACGCCAGACATGGCTGCTGGCTGACATGGCTGTGGTACGCCAGACATGGCTGCTGGCTGACATGGCTGTGGTACGCCAGACATGGCTGCTGGCTGACATGGCTGTGGTACGCCAGACATGGCTGCTGGCTGACATGGCTGTGGTACGCCAGACATGGCTGCTGGCTGACATGGCTGTGGTCCGCCAGACATGGCTGCTGGCTGACATGGCTGTGGTACGCCAGACATGGCTGCTGGCTGACATGGCTGTGGTACGCCAGACATGGCTGCTGGCTGACATGGCTGTGGTCCGCCAGACATGGCTGCTGGCTGACATGGCTGTGGTACGCCAGACATGGCTGCTGGCTGACATGGCTGTGGTACGCCAGACATGGCTGCTGGCTGACATGGCTGTGGTACGCCAGACATGGCTGCTGGCTGACATGGCTGTGGTACGCCAGACATGGCTGCTGGCTGACATGGCTGTGGTACGCCAGACATGGCTGCTGGCTGACATGGCTGTGGTACGCCAGACATGGCTGCTGGCTGACATGGCTGTGGTACGCCAGACATGGCTGCTGGCTGACATGGCTGTGGTACGCCAGACATGGCTGCTGGCTGACATGGCTGTGGTACGCTAGACATGGCTGCTGGCTGACATGGCTGTGGTACGCCAGACATGGCTGCTGGCTGACATGGCTGTGGTACGCCAGACACGGCTGCTGGCTGACATGGCTGTGGTACGCCAGACACGGCTGCTGGCTGACATGGCTGTGGTACGCCAGACATGGCTGCTGGCTGACATGGCTGTGGTACGCCAGACATGGCTGCTGGCTGACATGGCTGGTGCTTTACAACTTAAACATTTAAAGGTGAAAAATATCAGTCTTGAATACTCTGGTAGTTAGCACATTTTTGCCTCGTTATATAACCAACCAGAGAACAATGAAAGAGCCTTCAGCTTTTTTTTATTTTCATCCTTTTTAACTTTTTAATGCCTCTCCCCACAATGAACTTTTTTTATTTCCTCTTCTCTCTCTGGAGTCTGGAGAAGACAATAACACTGGTAACCAGTCACAGGTAAGTCACAGACTGGATCAAAATATGGCACTTGTGTTAACCCAGAAGACACAGGTTACAAAACTAGCTTTTGTCGGGGCCTTCGTTTGTCTCAGTGTAGAGCTTGTTAGGTTTTGATTAAGCTCTACACAGAGCCACCTGGGCTGCCTCTAAGCTCGTTGTGCTGCTCTGCTGCCTTACAGGAGGTGATATTGTTGAGTTTGACTGACAAGCTGTCAGCACCTGTCGGTGTTGTCAGCACCTGCCAGTATTGTCAGCACCTGCCAGTATTGTCAGCACCTGCCAGTATTGTCAGCACCTGTCGGTGTTGTCAGCACCTGTCGGTGTTGTCAGCACCTGTCGGTGTTGTCAGCACCTGCCAGTATTGTCAGCACCTGTCGGTGTTGTCAGCACCTGCCAGTATTGTCAGCACCTGCCAGTATTGTCAGCACCTGCCAGTATTGTCAGCACCTGCCAGTATTGTCAGCACCTGCCAGTATTGTCAGCACCTGTCGGTGTTGTCAGCACCTGCCAGTATTGTCAGCACCTGCCAGTATTGTCAGCACCTGCCAGTATTGTCAGCACCTGCCAGTATTGTCAGCACCTGCCAGTATTGTCAGCACCTGTCGGTGTTGTCAGCACCTGCCAGTATTGTCAGCACCTGCCAGGGTTGTCAGCACCTGCCAGTATTGTCAGCACCTGTCAGTATTGTCAGCACCTGCCAGTATTGTCAGCACCTGCCAGGGTTGTCAGCACCTGCCAGTATTGTCAGCACCTGTCGGTGTTGTCAGCACCTGCCAGTATTGTCAGCACCTGTCAGTATTGTCAGCACCTGCCAGTATTGTCAGCACCTGTCAGTATTGTCAGCACCTGCCAGTATTGTCAGCACCTGCCAGTATTGTCAGCACCTGTCAGTATTGTCAGCACCTGTCAGTATTGTCAGCACCTGCCAGTATTGTCAGCACCTGTCAGTATTGTCAGCACCTGCCAGTATTGTCAGCACCTGCCAGTATTGTCAGCACCTGCCAGTATTGTCAGCACCTGTCAGTATTGTCAGCACCTGCCAGTATTGTCAGCACCTGTCAGTATTGTCAGCACCTGCCAGTATTGTCAGCACCTGCCAGTATTGTCAGCACCTGCCAGTATTGTCAGCACCTGCCAGTATTGTCAGCACCTGTCAGTATTGTCAGCACCTGTCAGTATTGTCAGCACCTGCCAGTATTGTCAGCACCTGTCAGTATTGTCAGCACCTGTCAGTATTGTCAGCACCTGTCAGTATTGTCAGCACCTGTCAGTATTGTCAGCACCTGCCAGTATTGTCAGCACCTGTCAGTATTGTCAGCACCTGTCAGTATTGTCAGCACCTGTCAGTATTGTCAGCACTTGTCAGTATTGTCAGCACCTGCCAGTATTGTCAGCACCTGCCAGTATTGTCAGTATTGTCAACACCTGTCAGTATTGTCAGCACCTGCCAGTATTGTCAGCACCTGCCAGTATTGTCAGTACCTGTCAGTATTGTCAGCACCTGTCAGTATTGTCAGCACCTGTCAGTATTGTCAGCACTTGTCAGTATTGTCAGCACCTGCCAGTATTGTCAGCACCTGCCAGTATTGTCAGTATTGTCAACACCTGTCAGTATTGTCAGCACCTGCCAGTATTGTCAGCACCTGCCAGTATTGTCAGCACCTGTCAGTATTGTCAGCACCTGTCAGTATTGTCAGCACCTGTCAGTATTGTCAGCACCTGCCAGTATTGTCAGCACCTGCCAGTATTGTCAGCAACTGCCAGTATTGTCACACATCTCTGCTAACTTAGTTATATTGTTTATATAATGCTAGTCATCTCTCCCAGTCTTGTTAATGCTAGTCATCTCTCGCAGTCTTGTTAATGCTAGTCATCTCTCCCAGTCTTGTTAATGCTAGTCATCTCTCGCAGTCTTGTTAATGCTAGTCATCTCTCCCAGTCTTGTTAATGCTAGTCATCTCTCGCAGTCTTGTTAATGCTAGTCATCTCTCGCAGTCTTGTTAATGCTAGTCATCTCTCCCAGTCTTGTTAATGCTAGTCATCTCTCCCAGTCTTGTTAATGCTAGTCATCTCTTCCAGTCTTGTTAATGCTAGTCATCTCTCCCAGTCTTGTTAATGCTAGTCATCTCTCCCAGTCTTTTTAATGCTAGTCATCTCTCCCAGTCTTGTTAATGCTAGTCATCTCTTCCAGTCTTGTTAATGCTAGTCATCTCTCCCAGTCTTGTTAATGCTAGTCATCTCTCGCAGTCTTGTTAATGCTAGTCATCTCTCCCAGTCTTGTTAATGCTAGTCATCTCTCCCAGTCTTGTTAATGCTAGTCATCTCTTCCAGTCTTGTTAATGCTAGTCATCTCTCCCAGTCTTGTTAATGCTAGTCATCTCTCGCAGTCTTGTTAATGCTAGTCATCTCTTCCAGTCTTGTTAATGCTAGTCATCTCTCGCAGTCTTGTTAATGCTAGTCATCTCTCGCAGTCTTGTTAATGCTAGTCATCTCTCGCAGTCTTGTTAATGCTAGTCATCTCTCCCAGTCTTGTTAATGCTAGTCATCTCTCGCAGTCTTGTTAATGCTAGTCATCTCTCCCAGTCTTGTTAATGCTAGTCATCTCTCGCAGTCTTGTTAATGCTAGTCATCTCTCGCAGTCTTGTTAATGCTAGTCATCTCTCCCAGTCTTGTTAATGCTAGTCATCTCTCCCAGTCTTGTTAATGCTAGTCATCTCTCGCAGTCTTGTTAATGCTAGTCATCTCTCCCAGTCTTGTTAATGCTAGTCATCTCTCCCAGTCTTGTTAATGCTAGTCATCTCTTCCAGTCTTGTTAATGCTAGTCATCTCTCGCAGTCTTGTTAATGCTAGTCATCTCTCGCAGTCTTGTTAATGCTAGTCATCTCTCCCAGTCTTGTTAATGCTAGTCATCTCTCCCAGTCTTGTTAATGCTAGTCATCTCTTCCAGTCTTGTTAATGCTAGTCATCTCTCCCAGTCTTGTTAATGCTAGTCATCTCTCGCAGTCTTGTTAATGCTAGTCATCTCTCCCAGTCTTGTTAATGCTAGTCATCTCTCCCAGTCTTGTTAATGCTAGTCATCTCTTCCAGTCTTGTTAATGCTAGTCATCTCTCCCAGTCTTGTTAATGCTAGTCATCTCTCGCAGTCTTGTTAATGCTAGTCATCTCTTCCAGTCTTGTTAATGCTAGTCATCTCTCCCAGTCTTGTTAATGCTAGTCATCTCTCGCAGTCTTGTTAATGCTAGTCATCTCTCCCAGTCTTGTTAATGCTAGTCATCTCTCCCAGTCTTGTTAATGCTAGTCATCTCTCCCAGTCTTGTTAATGCTAGTCATCTCTCCCAGTCTTGTTAATGCTAGTCATCTCTCCCAGTCTTGTTAATGCTAGTCATCTCTTCCAGTCTTGTTAATGCTAGTCATCTCTCCCAGTCTTGTTAATGCTAGTCATCTCTCGCAGTCTTGTTAATGCTAGTCATCTCTCGCAGTCTTGTTAATGCTAGTCATCTCTCGCAGTCTTGTTAATGCTAGTCATCTCTTCCAGTCTTGTTAATGCTAGTCATCTCTCGCAGTCTTGTTAATGCTAGTCATCTCTTCCAGTCTTGTTAATGCTAGTCATCTCTCGCAGTCTTGTTAATGCTAGTCATCTCTCGCAGTCTTGTTAATGCTAGTCATCTCTTCCAGTCTTGTTAATGCTAGTCATCTCTCGCAGTCTTGTTAATGCTAGTCATCTCTCGCAGTCTTGTTAATGCTAGTCATCTCTCGCAGTCTTGTTAATGCTAGTCATCTCTTCCAGTCTTGTTAATGCTAGTCATCTCTCGCAGTCTTGTTAATGCTAGTCATCTCTTCCAGTCTTGTTAATGCTAGTCATCTCTCGCAGTCTTGTTAATGCTAGTCATCTCTCGCAGTCTTGTTAATGCTAGTCATCTCTGCCAGTCTTGTTAATGCTAGTCATCTCTCGCAGTCTTGTTAATGCTAGTCATCTCTTCCAGTCTTGTTAATGCTAGTCATCTCTCGCAGTCTTGTTAATGCTAGTCATCTCTCGCAGTCTTGTTAATGCTAGTCATCTCTCCCAGTCTTGTTAATGCTAGTCATCTCTCCCAGTCTTGTTAATGCTAGTCATCTCTCGCAGTCTTGTTAATGCTAGTCATCTCTCCCAGTCTTGTTAATGCTAGTCATCTCTCCCAGTCTTGTTAATGCTAGTCATCTCTTCCAGTCTTGTTAATGCTAGTCATCTCTCCCAGTCTTGTTAATGCTAGTCATCTCTCGCAGTCTTGTTAATGCTAGTCATCTCTTCCAGTCTTGTTAATGCTAGTCATCTCTCCCAGTCTTGTTAATGCTAGTCATCTCTCGCAGTCTTGTTAATGCTAGTCATCTCTTCCAGTCTTGTTAATGCTAGTCATCTCTCCCAGTCTTGTTAATGCTAGTCATCTCTCCCAGTCTTGTTAATGCTAGTCATCTCTCCCAGTCTTGTTAATGCTAGTCATCTCTCCCAGTCTTGTTAATGCTAGTCATCTCTCCCAGTCTTGTTAATGCTAGTCATCTCTCGCAGTCTTGTTAATGCTAGTCATCTCTCCCAGTCTTGTTAATGCTAGTCATCTCTCGCAGTCTTGTTAATGCTAGTCATCTCTCCCAGTCTTGTTAATGCTAGTCATCTCTCCCAGTCTTGTTAATGCTAGTCATCTCTCGCAGTCTTGTTAATGCTAGTCATCTCTCCCAGTCTTGTTAATGCTAGTCATCTCTCCCAGTCTTGTTAATGCTAGTCATCTCTCCCAGTCTTGTTAATGCTAGTCATCTCTCGCAGTCTTGTTAATGCTAGTCATCTCTCCCAGTCTTGTTAATGCTAGTCATCTCTCCCAGTCTTGTTAATGCTAGTCATCTCTCGCAGTCTTGTTAATGCTAGTCATCTCTTCCAGTCTTGTTAATGCTAGTCATCTCTCCCAGTCTTGTTAATGCTAGTCATCTCTCGCAGTCTTGTTAATGCTAGTCATCTCTCGCAGTCTTGTTAATGCTAGTCATCTCTTCCAGTCTTGTTAATGCTAGTCATCTCTCCCAGTCTTGTTAATGCTAGTCATCTCTCGCAGTCTTGTTAATGCTAGTCATCTCTCGCAGTCTTGTTAATGCTAGTCATCTCTCGCAGTCTTGTTAATGCTAGTCATCTCTCGCAGTCTTGTTAATGCTAGTCATCTCTCGCAGTCTTGTTAATGCTAGTCATCTCTCCCAGTCTTGTTAATGCTAGTCATCTCTCCCAGTCTTGTTAATGCTAGTCATCTCTTCCAGTCTTGTTAATGCTAGTCATCTCTCCCAGTCTTGTTAATGCTAGTCATCTCTCGCAGTCTTGTTAATGCTAGTCATCTCTTCCAGTCTTGTTAATGCTAGTCATCTCTCCCAGTCTTGTTAATGCTAGTCATCTCTCGCAGTCTTGTTAATGCTAGTCATCTCTTCCAGTCTTGTTAATGCTAGTCATCTCTCCCAGTCTTGTTAATGCTAGTCATCTCTCGCAGTCTTGTTAATGCTAGTCATCTCTCCCAGTCTTGTTAATGCTAGTCATCTCTCCCAGTCTTGTTAATGCTAGTCATCTCTCGCAGTCTTGTTAATGCTAGTCATCTCTCCCAGTCTTGTTAATGCTAGTCATCTCTCCCAGTCTTGTTAATGCTAGTCATCTCTCGCAGTCTTGTTAATGCTAGTCATCTCTTCCAGTCTTGTTAATGCTAGTCATCTCTCCCAGTCTTGTTAACATAGTGACGAGTAACTCACTGCTGCTACTCACTCTGTCATGAAGTGATTTAGAAGTTAGTTACGAGGTCAGAATTTCAAGTTTTAAACTATGAGAGGAACAGGTTGACACTGTTGGTCTACTAGCCCATAATAGTAGACCCTACGACTGTCTTACAACTGTTGTTAACCTTTAACGGTACAATACATTATTCATTTAACAGTAAGAATAGGTTACGCACCTGTACGGTGCAAGGCTACGCACCTGTACGGTGCAAGGCTACGCACCTGTACGGTGCAAGGCTACGCACCTGTAAGGTGCAAGGTTACGCACCTGTACGGTGCAAGGTTACGCATCTGTAAAGTGCAAGGTTACGCATCTGTAAGGTGCAAGGTTACGCACCTGTACGGTGCAAGGTTACGCATCTGTAAAGTGCAAGGTTACGCATCTGTAAGGTGCAAGGTTACGCACCTGTACGGTGCAAGGTTACGCATCTGTAAGGTGCAAGGTTACGCACCTGTACGGTGCAAGGTTACGCATCTGTAAGGTGCAAGGTTACGCATCTGTAAAGTGCAAGGTTACGCACCTGTACGGTGCAAGGCTACGCACCTGTACGGTGCAAGGCTACGCACCTGTAAGGTGCAAGGTTACGCACCTGTACGGTGCAAGGCTACGCACCTGTACGGTGCAAGGCTACGCACCTGTAAGGTGCAAGGTTACGCACCTGCCACTTTAACTTGCCTGTATAAAGTGTGCATCACCTCTAGAATCTTAAATATCTTCTGTCATGATCTTTTGTCTTTCCAAGGTGGGGAGGGGCTGCTTATGTTGCTAGAGGGCTCTTGATCCAGGGATCTGGAGGGACCCTTTTCTTGCTCAAATAAAAGCTGATTGCCTCCCATTTCCTAGGACGCTGTTTAACTCCTACGTGTTTGGCGCTTCCCCGAGAATATACCACTGATGCTATTTTGTTTTGTGTTTCAGGTAAGAACTGTGTTGATCCTCAAGTTACTGTGAGGTAAGTCTACCTCTGAACCCCTTGTGACCTCTCTGTTGTGAGGTAAGTCTACCTCTACTCTCCTAACCTCTGTTGTGAGGTAAATCTATCTCTGATCCCTTTCTGACCTCTGTTGTGAGGTAAGTCTACCTCTCTACTCTCCTAACCTCTCTGTTGTGAGGTAAGTCTACCTCTCTACTCTCCTAACCTCTCTGTTGTGAGGTAAGTCTACCTCTCTACTCTCCTAACCTCTCTGTTGTGAGGTAAGTCTACCTCTGATCCCCTTCTGACCTCTGTTGTGAGGTAAGTCTACCTCTCTACTCTCCTAACCTTTCTATTGTGAGGTAAGTCTACCTGTCTACTCTCCTTCTCACCTGTCTACTTATTTATGCATACAGGGACACAAACTGTGGCAGTTAAGTCAGTGTCACAACAGTGAGTTAACTGCCACAGTATCTGGAGAGCTCAGTAACAATCTGTCTCACCGTGGCAACAATTGCTAAATGATATCGGATTTCCGACAGTGTGACCACTGTTCACCCCGAGTCATCTTGCTTCCTGACAACAATAATAATACAACAACAATAATAATACAACAACAACAATAATACAACAACAACACAGTTTTATAAGTTGTACCTTGCTAGTTAACACAGTGACTATCGTTTAGGCAGTTTTATACACTCCACCTTACTAATGAAGTGCGTGTGTGAGTTATTGTGTAAATGTATTTGAGTTTGTGTCTTGTGTTTGTTTAAGCTTGTGTGGTGTGTAAATGTATTTGAGTGAGTGTGTAGTGTGTAACTGTCATGTTTGTGTCAGTGTGTTGTTGAAGGGCAAACATTATAGTCATCGGTGTGGCGGGGTCCTGCCCTTGTGTCAACACTCTCCCCTACCATGGTACACTCATCCAACCCCTCCCTACCTCCCCTCATCCATCCATCCGGCCTCCTTACCTCCCCTCATCCATCCATCCGGCCTCCCCACATATCTCCTCTATTCTCCTCTCATTCTTTAATTCTCCTCTTAGCCATCCCCTCTCATCTATATCTCCTCATCATACCTTCTAGTTTTCCAGGCATTCCATTTTATTGTGCTATTACACTACGATGACACTTGTTGGATGTTTTTTTTCTAAAGTCTGTGTATACCGCATCGACGTTTTGTTTGTCGTTCATTGTATCCAGAAAGAAGATGGGGAGGTACTTGTACCTCCTCCCATGGCAGACATAGGTCTCAGACACTCCCAAGACAGGGAGCTAGGTTAACTACATTAAGGTGAACATAAAAATGTGTTAGTGCAGTGGAGTATGAGCCACTGGGGATGCTAGTACCCTGGAGTATTATCCCCTGGAGGTGCTATTACCCTGGAGTATTATCCCCCGGGGATACCACTGCCAGCTGCTGCTGTACTTGGCCTCACACCATCACACACTTTACAACTTCCTCGCCACCTTAACAACACATCACACACCTGGCAAAATCCGTACAGAAAACACACTATTTTAAACTTCTAAGATATTTAGAAAATAAATAATTCTGAAAAGTCTTCAGCTTACCCAAGAAAATGGAAAAAAAATAGAAACATGATTGGGAAATTACGAAACATTTAAAGACTATATTAAGTATTATTCAGAGTTAAAAAATTAGGAGAATGTGAAAGAGGAACAAACTGAAGTTCACATGACCTTGACATAGATCAAGACCCAGGATGGTCTGGATCCATAGATCAAGACCCAGAATGGTCTGGATCCATACATCAAGACCCAGGATGGTTTGGATCCATAGATCAAGACCCAGGATGGTTTGGATCCATACATCAAGACCCAGGATGGTTTGGATCCATACATCAAGACCCAGGATGGTCTGGATCCATAGATCAAGACCCAGGATGGTCTGGATCCATAGATCAAGGCCCAGAATGGTCTGGATCCATAGATCAAGACTCAGGATGGTCTGGATCCATAGGTCAAGACCCAGGATGGCCTGGATCCATAGATCAAGACCCAGAATGGTCTGGATCCATAGATCAAGACCCAGAATGGTCTGGATCCATAGATCAAGGCCCAGGATGGTTTGGATCCATACATCAAGACCCAGGATGGTCTGGATCCATAGATCAAGACCCAGGATGGTCTGGATCCATAGATCAAGACCCAGGATGGTCTGGATCCATAGATCAAGACCCAGGATGGTCTGGATCCATAGATCAAGACCCAGGATGGTCTGGATCCATAGATCAAGGCCCAGGATGGCCTGGATCCATAGATCAAGACCCAGAATGGTCTGGATCCATAGATCAAGGCCCAGGATGGTTTGGATCCATACATCAAGACCCAGGATGGTATGGATCCATAGATCAAGACCCAGGATGGTTTGAATCCATAGATCAAGACCCAGGATCGTTTGGATCCATAGATCAAGACCCAGGATGGTCTGGATCCATAGATCAAGACCCAGGATGGTCTGGATCCATAGATCAAGGCCCAGGATGGCCTGGATCCATAGATCAAGACCCAGGCTGGTCTTAATCCAGCCCATTCTGACACCTAGAGTGAGACAGGTCTGGCTTCAGACTGGCTCCTAGGGAAAATGGTCTAGAAACTCGACACAACACGTTCCTCAGTCAACCTTTCACATTTCTTCCTAGACTACCTAGGTCAATACTACACTCCTAGCAGTAATATAGAGTTGTTAGGTGATAACCCCTAGCTCGCTATCTAGGTTACTGATTACTACACTCCTAGCAGTACTAGAGAGTTGTTAGGTGATAACCCCTAGCTAGCTACCTAGGTTACTGATTACTACACTCCTAGCAGTACTAGAGAGTTGTTAGGTGATAACCCCTAGCTAGCTACCTAGGTTACTGATTACTACACTCCTAGCAGTACTAGAGAGTTGTTAGGTGATAACCCCTAGCTAGCTACCTAGGTTACTGATTACTACACTCCTAGCAGTACTAGAGAGTTGTTAGGTGGTAACCCCTAGATAGCTACCTATGTTACTGATTACTACACTCCTAGCAGTACTAGAGAGTTGTTAGGTGATAACCCCTAGATAGCTACCTATGTTACTGATTACTACACTCCTAGCAGTACTAGAGAGTTGTTAGGTGATAACCCCTAACTAGCTACCTAGGTTACTGATTACTACACTCCTAGCAGTACTAGAGAGTTGTTAGGTGGTAACCCCTAGTTAGGTAACCTCAGATGGTCTCCAAGTTCAACTGAAGAGTTGAAGTCGACTTGGCACGTCTGATGTGCGAAACGTTACACTGGTACCAAGTGCTGGAGCACCCACTTTCCCTGGCCGGGAAATGAGGTGCTCCAGCAGGGAAAGAATTTCCACAGCTTTACCCTTACGGATTTAGAATTTTTCATTAATAAAATATGTAGTTTCTTTAGTTTTAAGAAGTTTAGATTCAGTAGTGTATATATATATATATATATATATATATATATATATATATATAATCACAGTTCCGGTAGTGCATAATTTTTTATTCTCAGGTATGCTGATGAAGGGTTCTTGTTCCATAGAATTAGAGGTGATCACAGCGGATTACCTCATATTCTTAAGGTGGTTTATAGGGCTTCCCACGGTCACTATAATAGTATCGTCAAGGTACAAGTGTGGTCAACACAACGTTAACAGTAACATAGTTATTCAGTATGGAACAGCAGCAACAGTAACTGTGGTGTTGGAGGCTGGACTCTCCGTCCAGTAAACGTGACAGACAGACAGATATTAAAGTTGATATTACTTCTCAGTTTACATGTGTAAGAGAGAGCCATGTTTGGAATTCAGGCGGGTTTATATAGAGTCAGATGTCTCATAACCACGTCGAGGTTCAGTGTCAACACTCATGATGCCGCTACTCTTATTGTCTCTCTCTATATTTACCTCCTTAAATACGCCACTACACTCCCACTTGCTTCTCTTAATGTTACCAGTTTATGGAATGACGTTGTTGATGTGTGTGTGTGTGTGTGTGTGTGTGTGTGTGTGTGTGTGTGTGTGTGTGTGTGCGCGTGCGTGTGTGTGTGTGTGTGTGTGTGTGTGTGTGTGTGTGTTGTGTGTGTGTATGTGTGTGTGTGTGTGTGTGTGCGTGCGTGTGTGTGTGTGTGTGTGTGTGTGTGTGTTGTGTGTGTGTGTGTGTGTGTGTGTGTGTGTGTGTGTGTGTGCGTGCGTGCGTGTGTGTGTGTGTGTGTGTGTGTATGTGTGTTGTGTGTGTGTGTGTGTGTGTGTGTGTGTGTGTGTGTGTGTGTGTGTGTGTGTTTATGTGTGTAGATATTTACTCTTTAATAAGTCTGTTATAATCAGTAAGTAAAACTCGCATGTATGTGATGCACAGATTAGTGTCTTACAGTGCTGACGGTAAGCCAGCCGAAGGCCTCATTCAGATGACCAAAAGCTCCAGCTGTGAGTCATCACTTGACTAAGACCTGTGTTAGGAAACATTTGTCCTGTTTTCTGATAAAGCTTACCTAAGCTTAACCTTTAACTCACACCTCACACATGCTATGTACAAGACCCATCCATATATACATAATAGTAAGAACACAAACACTATATGTGGGTACAATAGAATATTTTATATAATGCAACATATATACTTATCTAATTTAAATAATTTCAAGAGAGAAAGTGATTTAAACAAGGCGAAAGTAGAGCAAATAAACTGTGGATATGCAAATTCACTCTGTCTATGACTACATTAACTTATATTGAGATAAGAGGAATACTGGGAAGCCGGGAGGTAAATATTAAGAGGAATACTGGGAAGCTGGGAGGTAAATATTAAGAGGAATACTGGGAAACTGGGAGGTAAATATTAAGAGGAATACTGGGAAGCTGGGAGGTAAATATTAAGAGGAATACTGGGAAGCTGGGAGGTAAATAAGAAGAGAAATATTGTGGAACTGAAAATGGGATAAAAAAATGAATATTGTGAGGCCAGGAAGGTTGCAGTGTGAGGCCAGGAAGGTTGCAGTGTGAGGCCAGGAAGGTTGCAGTGTGAGGCCAGGAAGGTTGCAGTGTGAGGCCAGGAAGGTTGCAGTGTGAGGCCAGGAAGTAAACATGTTTGGCCAGCCCAGTAGGTGATTATTAAATATATATGTATAGATAGGCCGCCACACTTGCTTAATTAAATGAGGCTGAGGCTGGCCTTGCCTGCTGTGTAATGACATTAAATATTCATCAGCTGACATTAGATATGAGGGGAGAGAGGAGTGGGGGGGGGAGGTAACAGCCTCTGTCAACTACCACCCACCAGCTACCACCCACCACTATAACCACCCACCAGCTACCACCCACCAAGTACCACCCACCACTATAACCACCCACCAGCTACCACCCACCACTATAACCACCCACCAAGTACCACCCACCAGCTACCACCCACCACTATAACCACCCACCAGCTACCACCCACCACTATAACCACCCACCAAGTACCACCCACCACTATAACCACCCACCAAGTACCACCCACCAGCTACCACCCACCACTATAACCACCCACCAGCTACCACCCACCACTATAACCACCCACCAAGTACCACCCACCACTATAACCACCCACCAACTACCACCCACCACTATAACCACCCACCAGCTACCACCCACCACTATAACCACCCACCAAGTACCACCCACCACTATAACCACCCACCAGCTACCACCCACCACTATAACCACCCACCAACTACCACCCACCACTATAACCACCCACCAACTACCACCCACCACTATAACCACCCACCAAGTACCACCCACCACTATAAC
Source organism: Cherax quadricarinatus (assembly GCF_038502225.1). NCBI lineage: Eukaryota > Metazoa > Arthropoda > Malacostraca > Decapoda > Parastacidae > Cherax > Cherax quadricarinatus. Next base: position 783,935 of record NC_091374.1, read on the forward strand.
CACCCACCAACTACCACCCACCACTATAACCACCCACCAGCTACCACCCACCACTATAACCACCCACCAGCTACCACCCACCACTATAACCACCCATCAACTACCACCCACCACTATAACCACCCACCACTATAACCACCCACCAGCTACCACCCACCACTATAACCACCCACCAAGTACCACCCACCACTATAACCACCCACCAACTACCACCCACCACTATAACCACCCACCAGCTACCACCCACCACTATAACCACCCACCACTATAACCACCCACCAGCTACCACCCACCACTATAACCACCCACCAACTACCACCCACCACTATAACCACCCACCAAGTACCACCCACCACTATAACCACCCACCAACTACCACCCACCACTATAACCACCCACCAACTACCACCCACCACTATAACCACCCATCAACTACCACCCACCACTATAACCACCCACCAACTACCACCCACCACTATAACCACCCATCAACTACCACCCACCACTATAACCACCCACCAAGTACCACCCACCACTATAACCACCCACCAACTACCACCCACCACTATAACCACCCACCAGCTACCACTATAACCACCCACCAAGTACCACCCACCACTATAACCACCCACCAAGTACCACCCACCACTATAACCACCCACCAACTACCACCCACCACTATAACCACCCACCAACTACCACCCACCACTATAACCACCCACCAGCTACCACCCACCACTATAACCACCCACCAAGTACCACCCACCACTGGTGTCTGCGAGGTAACTCAGCGTGCAGGTGTGCTCAACAAGCAGAGTTGTGTATAAAAGTTGAGTGGGGGGGGCGGGGGTGTTGACCCCAATTATGTTATTACTCCCCCTGCTGTTGCTCTTGTTTAGATATAATTACCGCGACTAATGAGTGGGAAGGTGTGAGGGAGAGTCCCTACCCTCCACTCCCACCCACTGCTCCCCTTCCTCCCCACTCCATCCCCCTCTCCCCTCCCTGCCATCCCCCCTACTCTTCACTTGCCTCTTGTTGGATTAAATCCCTCTTAGCCTGGTGGGCTGTTATACTTACTCTTAAAACTAAGTATGGAACCTGCCTTCACTACTACTTCCTCCAGGTAGTTCCACTTTCTGATCATCCGGAGGCTGAATAAATACTTCCTAGCATTCCTTTGACTCATTTGTATCTTTAACATCCCACTGTGCCCACGTTTACCTGTTTCCCGCCTCTCCAACAGTCTGTTTCTGTCCATCGTATTTTGTATATGGTTATCATATACAAAATATATATATCTAATATTGCCAGGTTTAATTCCATAACTTCTCATAGCTCATTCCCCTTAACTCTGGGCCTAATCTTGTTGCAAACTTTTGCACTTTCTCCAGTTTCTTAACATGCTTTATTAGGAATGGGTTGTAGGCTGGTGGTGTGTTACACCCCAAGACGGTCATACATACATCTTATACAGGGCGGTGAGTGGTTGTGTGTGTACTCACCTAGTTGTGGTTACAGGGGTTATTTCACAGCTCCTGGCTCGTGTGTATGTTTCAGCAGCTGTTGTCTCGCCTGGTTTCTTGCTCACTGATTTATTCATAGACTTTAAATGGCACGATGTAATCTCTTTGTTTAGACTCACCGGACCTTACCAAGATGGTCTGGATTATGGCGCTGCTTCTCTCTCTCTCCCTTTCTCTTCCTCTCTCTTCCTCTCTCTCTTCCTCTCTTTCTTCCTCTCTTTCTCTCTCTCTCACACACACACACATGTATGTTATATATATATATATATATATATATATATATATATATATATATATATATATATATATATATATATATATATATATATATATATATATATATATATATATATATATATATATATACGTGTATATATAAAGAGATTAATGCATAAGCTGGAAGACCAGGCAGGTAAGGCACTGCAATGAATCAGGGAATACCTGTCGGGAAGACATCAGTGGCGAGGTGTCAGAGGGCGCCTGTGACGAGCGGTGTTCCACTGGGGTCAGTCCTAGGGCCGGTGCTGTTTCTGGTGTATGTGAACGATATGATGGAAGAAATGGACTCAAAAGTGTCCCTGTTTGCAGATGATGTTAAGTTGATGAGAAGAATTCAGTCGGACGAGGACCAGGCAGTACTACAAAGGGATCTGGACAGGCTGCAGGCCTGGTCCGGAAATTGACTTCTGGAGTTCAGCCCCACCAAGTGCAAAGTCATGAAGATTGGGGAAGGGCAAAGAAGACCGCAGACGGAATACAATCTAGGGGGCCAGAGACTACAAACCTTACTCAAGGAAAAGGATCTTGGGGTGATTATAACACCAGGCACATCTCCTGAAGCGCACATCAACCAAATAACTGCTGCAGCATATGGGCGCCTAGCAAACCTCAGAACAGCATTCCGACATCTTAATAAGGAATCGTTCAGGACCCTGTACACCGTGTATGTCAGGCCTATATTGAAGTATGCATCACCAGTTTGGAATCCACACGCAAGGAAACTAGAGAAAGCGCAAAAGTTTGCAACAAGACTAATCCCGGAGCTAAGAGGTATGTTCTACGAGATGAGATTAAGTGAAATCGACCTGACGACACTGGAGGACGGGAGAGATACGGGGGGGGGATATGATAATGACATATAAAATACTGAGAGGAATTGGCAAAGTGGACAGAGATAGGATGTTCCAGAGATGGGACACAGCAACAAGGGGTCACAATTGGAAGTCGAAGACTCAGATGAGTCACAGGGAAGTTAGGAATTATTTCTTCAGTTACAGAGTTGCCAGGAAATGAAATAGTCTGGGAAGTGATGTAGTTGAGACAGGATCCATACATAGCTTTCAGAAGAGGTATGATAAAGCTCATGGAGCAGGAAGAGTGAGTGACGTAGTAGCGACCAGTGAAGAGGCGGGGCCAGGAGCCGTGACTCGACCCCTGAAACCACAACTAGGTGAGTATACACACACACACACACACACACACACACACACACACACACACACACACACACACACACACACACTAACACACACACTAACACACACACTAACACACACACACACACACACACACACACACACACACACACACACACACACACACACACACACTAACACACACACACACACTAACACACACACACACACTACCACACACACACACACACACACACACACACACACACACACACACACACACACACACACACTAACACACACACACTAACACACACACACTAACACACACACTAACACACACACACACACACACACACACACACACACACACACACACACACACACACACACACACACACACACACTAACACACACACACACACACACACACACACACACACACACACACACTAACACACACACACACACACACACACACACACACACACACACACACACACACACACACACACACACACACACACACACACACACACACTAACACACACACACACACACACACACACACACACACACACACACACACACACTAACACACACACACACACACACACACACACACACACACACACACACACACACACACACACACACTAACACACACACACACACACACACACACACACACACACACACACACACACACACACACACACACACACACACACACACACACACTAAAACACACACACACACACACACACACACACACACACACACACACACACTAACACACACACACACACACACACACACACACACACACACACACACACACACACACACACACACACACACACACACACACACACGTTCCTCCTGCCTCAGTTCTACCACAAGACATTCGAAAATTCCCATCAGAATTTCTGCTGTGTAGGCTAGTGAGATTACCAGTCAGGAAACCTCAGGAGGAATCCTACACACTAGTACACTATCTTCATCCTACACACAAGGGCAATTCCCTCATCCTACACACAAGGGCACTTCCCTCATCCTACACACAAGGGCACTTCCCTCATCCTGCACACAAGGGCACTTCCCTCATCCTACACACAAGGGCACTTCCCTCATCCTACACACAAGGGCACTTCCCTCATCCTACACACAAGGGCACTTCCCTCATCCTACACACAAGGGCACTTCCCTCATCCTACACACAAGGGCACTTCCCTCATCCTACACACAAGGGCACTTCCCTCATCCTACACACAAGGGCACTTCCCTCATCCTACACACAAGGGCACTTCCCTCATCCTACACACAAGGGCACTTCCCTCATCCTGCACACAAGGGCACTTCCCTCATCCTGCACACAAGGGCACTTCCCTCATCCTACACACAAGGGCACTTCCCTCATCCTACACACAAGGGCACTTCCCTCATCCTACACACAAGGGCACTTCCCTCATCCTACACACAAGGGCACTTCCCTCATCCTACACACAAGGGCACTTCCCTCATCCTACACACAAGGGCACTTCCCTCATCCTACACACAAGGGCACTTCCCTCATCCTACACACAAGGGCACTTCCCTCATCCTACACACAAGGGCACTTCCCTCATCCTACACACAAGGGCACTTCCCTCATCCTACACACAAGGGCACTTCCCTCATCCTACACACAAGGGCACTTCCCTCATCCTACACACAAGGGCACTTCCCTCATCCTGCACACAAGGGCACTTCCCTCATCCTACACACAAGGGCACTTCCCTCATCCTGCACACAAGGGCACTTCCCTCATCCTACACACAAGGGCACTTCCCTCATCCTACACACAAGGGCACTTCCCTCATCCTCATCACACAAGGGCACTTCCCTCATCCTACACACACTTCCCTCATCCTACACACAAGGGCACTTCCCTCATCCTACACACAAGGGCACTTCCCTCATCCTACACACAAGGGCACTTCCCTCATCCTACACACAAGGGCACTTCCCTCATCCTACACACAAGGGCACTTCCCTCATCCTGCACACAAGGGCACTTCCCTCATCCTACACACAAGGGCACTTCCCTCATCCTACACACAAGGGCACTTCCCTCATCCTACACACAAGGGCACTTCCCTCATCCTACACACAAGGGCACTTCCCTCATCCTGCACACAAGGGGGCACTTCCCTCATCCTACACACAAGGGCACTTCCCTCATCCTACACACAAGGACACTTCCCTCATCCTACACACAAGGGCACTTCCCTCATCCTACACACAAGGGCACATCCTACACACAAGGGCACTTCCCTCATCCTACACACAAGGGCACTTCCCTCATCCTGCATCCTACACACAAGGGCACTTCCCTCATCCTGCACACAAGGGCACTTCCCTCATCCTGCACACAAGGGCACTTCCCTCATCCTGCACACAAGGGCACTTCCCTCATCCTGCACACAAGGGCACTTCCCTCATCCTACACACAAGGGCACTTCCCTCATCCTGCACACAAGGGCACTTCCCTCATCCTGCACACAAGGGCACTTCCCTCATCCTGCACACAAGGGCACTTCCCTCATCCTGCACACAAGGGCACTTCCCTCATCCTACACACAAGGGCACTTCCCTCATCCTACACACAAGGGCACTTCCCTCATCCTGCACACAAGGGCACTTCCCTCATCCTGCACACAAGGGCACTTCCCTCATCCTGCACACAAGGGCACTTCCCTCATCCTGCACACAAGGGCACTTCCCTCATCCTGCACACAAGGGCACTTCCCTCATCCTGCACACAAGGGCACTTCCCTCATCCTGCACACAAGGGCACTTCCCTCATCCTGGGGCACTTCCCTCATCCTGCACACAAGGGCACTTCCCTCATCCTGCACACAAGGGCACTTCCCTCATCCTGCACACAAGGGCACTTCCCTCATCCTACACACAAGGGCACTTCCCTCATCCTGCACACAAGGGCACTTCCCTCATCCTGCACACAAGGGCACTTCCCTCATCCTGCACACAAGGGCACTTCCCTCATCCTACACACAAGGGCACTTCCCTCATCCTACACACAAGGGCACTTCCCTCATCCTGCACACAAGGGCACTTCCCTCATCCTACACACAAGGGCACTTCCCTCATCCTACACACAAGGGCACTTCCCTCATCCTACACACAAGGGCACTTCCCTCATCCTACACACAAGGGCACTTCCCTCATCCTGCACACAAGGGCACTTCCCTCATCTTACACACAAGGGCACTTCCCTCATCCTACACACAAGGGCACTTCCCTCATCCTACACACAAGGGCACTTCCCTCATCCTACACACAAGGGCACTTCCCTCATCCTGCACACAAGGGCACTTCCCTCATCCTACACACAAGGGCACTTCCCTCATCCTGCACACAAGGGCACTTCCCTCATCCTACACACAAGGGCACTTCACTCATCCTACACACAAGGGCACTTCCCTCATCCTGCACACAAGGGCACTTCCCTCATCCTGCACACAAGGGCACTTCCCTCATCCTGCACACAAGGGCACTTCCCTCATCCTGCACACAAGGGCACTTCCCTCATCCTGCACACAAGGGCACTTCCCTCATCCTGCACACAAGGGCACTTCCCTCATCCTGCACACAAGGGCACTTCCCTCATCCTGCACACAAGGGCACTTCCCTCATCCTGCACACAAGGGCACTTCCCTCATCCTGCACACAAGGGCACTTCCCTCATCCTACACACAAGGGCACTTCCCTCATCCTACACACAAGGGCACTTCCCTCATCCTGCACACAAGGGCACTTCCCTCATCCTGCACACAAGGGCACTTCCCTCATCCTGCACACAAGGGCACTTCCCTCATCCTGCACACAAGGGCACTTCCCTCATCCTGCACACAAGGGCACTTCCCTCATCCTGCACACAAGGGCACTTCCCTCATCCTGCACACAAGGGCACTTCCCTCATCCTGCACACAAGGGCACTTCCCTCATCCTGCACACAAGGGCACTTCCCTCATCCTACACACAAGGGCACTTCCCTCATCCTGCACACAAGGGCACTTCCCTCATCCTGCACACAAGGGCACTTCCCTCATCCTGCACACAAGGGCACTTCCCTCATCCTACACACAAGGGCACTTCCCTCATCCTACACACAAGGGCACTTCCCTCATCCTGCACACAAGGGCACTTCCCTCATCCTACACACAAGGGCACTTCCCTCATCCTACACACAATTGCACTTCCCTCATCCTACACACAAGGGCACTTCCCTCATCCTACACACAAGGGCACTTCCCTCATCCTGCACACAAGGGCACTTCCCTCATCTTACACACAAGGGCACTTCCCTCATCCTACACACAAGGGCACTTCCCTCATCCTACACACAAGGGCACTTCCCTCATCCTACACACAAGGGCACTTCCCTCATCCTGCACACAAGGGCACTTCCCTCATCCTACACACAAGGGCACTTCCCTCATCCTGCACACAAGGGCACTACCCTCATCCTGCACACAAGGGCACTTCACTCATCCTACACACAAGGGCACTTCCCTCATCCTGCACACAAGGGCACTTCCCTCATCCTGCACACAAGGGCACTTCCCTCATCCTGCACACAAGGGCACTTCCCTCATCCTGCACACAAGGGCACTTCCCTCATCCTGCACACAAGGGCACTTCCCTCATCCTGCACACAAGGGCACTTCCCTCATCCTGCACACAAGGGCACTTCCCTCATCCTGCACACAAGGGCACTTCCCTCATCCTGCACACAAGGGCACTTCCCTCATCCTGGGCACTTCCCTCATCCTGCACACAAGGGCACTTCCCTCATCCTGCACACAAGGGCACTTCCCTCATCCTACACACAAGGGCACTTCCCTCATCCTACACACAAGGGCACTTCCCTCATCCTGCACACAAGGGCACTTCCCTCATCCTGCACACAAGGGCACTTCCCTCATCCTACACACAAGGGCACTTCCCTCATCCTGCACACAAGGGCACTTCCCTCATCCTGCACACAAGGGCACTTCCCTCATCCTGCACACAAGGGCACTTCCCTCATCCTGCACACAAGGGCACTTCCCTCATCCTGCACACAAGGGCACTTCCCTCATCCTGCACACAAGGGCACTTCCCTCATCCTGCACACAAGGGCACTTCCCTCATCCTACACACAAGGGCACTTCCCTCATCCTGCACACAAGGGCACTTCCCTCATCCTGCACACAAGGGCACTTCCCTCATCCTGCACACAAGGGCACTTCCCTCATCCTACACACAAGGGCACTTCCCTCATCCTACACACAAGGGCACTTCCCTCATCCTGCACACAAGGGCACTTCCCTCATCCTACACACAAGGGCACTTCCCTCATCCTACACACAAGGGCACTTCCCTCATCCTACACACAAGGGCACTTCCCTCATCCTACACACAAGGGCACTTCCCTCATCCTGCACACAAGGGCACTTCCCTCATCCTGCACACAAGGGCACTTCCCTCATCCTGCACACAAGGGCACTTCCCTCATCCTACACACAAGGGCACTTCCCTCATCCTGCACACAAGGGCACTTCCCTCATCCTGCACACAAGGGCACTTCCCTCATCCTGCACACAAGGGCACTTCCCTCATCCTGCACACAAGGGCACTTCCCTCATCCTGCACACAAGGGCACTTCCCTCATCCTGCACACAAGGGCACTTCCCTCATCCTGCACACAAGGGCACTTCCCTCATCCTACACACAAGGGCACTTCCCTCATCCTGCACACAAGGGCACTTCCCTCATCCTGCACACAAGGGCACTTCCCTCATCCTACACACAAGGGCACTTTCCTCATCCTACACACAAGGGCACTTCCCTCATCCTGCACACAAGGGCACTTCCCTCATCCTACACACAAGGGCACTTCCCTCATCCTACACACAAGGGCACTTCCCTCATCCTACACACAAGGGCACTTCCCTCATCCTACACACAAGGGCACTTCCCTCATCCTACACACAAGGGCGCTTCCCTCATCCTACACACAAGGGCACTTCCCTCATCCTACACACAAGGGCACTTCCCTCATCCTACACACAAGGGCACTTCCCTCATCCTACACACAAGGGTACTTCCCTCATCCTGCACACAAGGGCACTTCCCTCATCCTACACACAAGGGCACTTCCCTCATCCTACACACAAGGGCACTTCCCTCATCCTACACACAAGGGCACTTCCCTCATCCTACACACAAGGGCACTTCCCTCATCCTACACACAAGGGCACTTCCCTCATCCTGCACACAAGGGCACTTCCCTCATCCTACACACAAGGGCACTTCCCTCATCCTACACACAAGGGCACTTCCCTCATCCTACACACAAGGGCACTTCCCTCATCCTACACACAAGGGCACTTCCCTCATCCTACACACAAGGGCACTTCCCTCATCCTACACACAAGGGCACTTCCCTCATCCTACACACAAGGGCACTTCCCTCATCCTACACACAAGGGCACTTCCCTCATCCTACACACAAGGGCACTTCATCCTAATCACCAATATCAAACAGAAATTACATATATTTATAAACAGCGGGCCTCCAGCAGCAACAGCCTGGTTGACCAGGCAAGGGCCAGACGAGCCTGGCCCATAGCCGGGCTCAGAGAGTAGAGAAACTCTCGAAACTCTTCAGAGGTATATCAAAGGTAAGATAGGGTACACTGTTTTTCTAATTCACTAGAAAGTTAGACAAAATTTAAATTAAGATACTCTCTCCAGACGATGACTTTCACTGGCCGCAGATACTCTCTCCAGGAGACGATGACTTTCACTGGTCGCAGATACTCTCTCCAGGAGACGATGACTTTCACTGGCCGCAGATACTCTCTCCAGGAGACGATGACTTTCACTGGTCGCAGATACTCTCTCCAGGAGACGATGACTTTCACTGGCCGCAGATACTCTCTCCAGGAGACGATGACTTTCACTGGTCGCAGATACTCTCTCCAGGAGACGATGACTTTCACTGGTCGCAGATACTCTCTCCAGACGATGACTTTCACTGGCCGCAGATACTCTCTCCAGGAGACGATGACTTTCACTGGTCGCAGATACTCTCTCCAGGAGACGATGACTTTCACTGGTCGCAGATACTCTCTCCAGACGATGACTTTCACTGGCCGCAGATACTCTCTCCAGGAGACGATGACTTTCACTGGTCGCAGATACTCTCTCCAGGAGACGATGACTTTCACTGGTCGCAGATACTCTCTCCAGGAGACGATGACTTTCACTGGCCGCAGATACTCTCTCCAGGAGACGATGACTTTCACTGGCCGCAGATACTCTCTCCAGGAGACGATGACTTTCACTGGTCGCAGATACTTTCTCCAGGAGACGATGACTTTCACTGGCCGCAGATACTCTCTCCAGGAGACGATGACTTTCACTGGTCGCAGATACTCTCTCCAGGAGACGATGACTTTCCCTGGCCGCAGATACTCTCTCCAGGAGACGATGACTTTCACTGGTCGCAGATACTCTCTCCAGGAGACGATGACTTTCCCTGGCCGCAGATACTCTCTCCAGGAGACATTGACTTTCACTGGCCGCAGATACTCTCTCCAGGAGACGATGACTTTCACTGGTCGCAGATACTCTCTCCAGGAGACAATGACTTTCACTGGTCGCAGATACTCTCTCCAGGAGACGATGACTTTCACTGGTCGCAGATACTCTCTCCAGGAGACAATGACTTTCACTGGTCGCAGATACTCTCTCCAGGAGACGATGACTTTCACTGGTCGCAGATACTCTCTCCAGGAGACGATGACTTTCCCTGGCCGCAGATACTCTCTCCAGGAGACAATGACTTTCCCTGGCCGCAGATACTCTCTCCCGGAGACAATGACTTTCACTGGTCGCAGATACTCTCTCCAGGAGACGATGACTTTCACTGGTCGCAGATACTCTCTCCAGGAGGCGATGACTTTCACTGGTCGCAGATACTCTCTCTAGGAGACGATGACTTTCACTGGTCGCAGATACTCTCTCCAGGAGACAATGACTTTCACTGGTCGCAGATACTCTCTCCAGGAGACGATGACTTTCCCTGGCCGCAGATACTCTCTCCAGGAGACAATGACTTTCCCTGGCCGCAGATACTCTCTCCAGGAGACGATGACTTTCACTGGTCGCAGATACTCTCTCCAGGAGACGATGACTTTCACTGGTCGCAGATACTCTCTCCAGGAGACAATGACTTTCACTGGTCGCAGATACTCTCTCCAGGAGACAATGACTTTCCCTGGCCGCAGATACTCTCTCCAGGAGACGATGACTTTCACTGGTCGCAGATACTCTCTCCAGGAGACGATGACTTTCACTGGTCGCAGATACTCTCTCCAGGAGACAATGACTTTCCCTGGCCGCAGATACTCTCTCCAGGAGACGATGACTTTCACTGGTCGCAGATACTCTCTCCAGGAGACGATGACTTTCACTGGCCGCAGATACTCTCTCCAGGAGACGATGGCTTTCACTGGCCGCAGATACTCTCCAGGAGACGATGACTTTCACTGGCCGCAGATACTCTCCAGGAGACGATAACTTTCACTAGTCGCAGATACTCTCCAGGAGACGATGACTTTCACTGGTCGCAGATACTCTCTCCAGGAGACGATAACTTTCACTGGCCGCAGATACTCTCCAGGAGACGATGACTTTCACTGGTCGCAGATACTCTCTCCAGGAGACGATGACTTTCCCTGGCCGCAGATACTCTCCAGGAGACGATGACTTTCACTGGTCGCAGATACTCTCTCCAGGAGACGATGACTTTCACTGGCCGCAGGAAAAAGAAAGTATTTGAAGAGATTGTTGAATTATAAAAGTCGCCATTCCCCTCACAACCAAATGTGCTGACGTTCCCAGGGAATACCAGATGTGCTGACGTTCCCATGGAATACCAGATGTGCTGACGTTCCCAGGGAATACCAGATGTGCTGACGTTCCCAGGGAATACCAGATGTGCTGACGTTCCCAGGGAATACCAGATGTGCTGACGTTCCCAGGGAATACCAGATGTGCTGACGTTCCCAGGGAATACCAGATGTGCTGACGTTCCCAGGGAATACCAGATGTGCTGACGTTCCCAGGGAATACCAGATGTGCTGACGTTCCCAGGGAATACCAGATGTGCTGACGTTCCCAGGGAATACCAGATGTGCTGACGTTCCTAGGGAATACCAGATGTGCTGACGTTCCCAGGGAATACCAGATGTGCTGACGTTCCCAGGGAATACCAGATGTGCTGACGTTCCCAGGGAATACCAGATGTGCTGATGTTCCCAGGGAATACCAGATGTGCTGACGTTCCCAGGGAATACCAGATGTGCTGATGTTCCCAGGGAATACCAGATGTGCTGACGTTCCCAGGGAATACCAGATGTGCTGACGTTCCCAGGGAATACCAGATGTGCTGATGTTCCCAGGGAATACCAAATGTATAGTGGGCTCCGTCTCTCCTGTCAAGATTATCTGTGCCACACCCTTGACAGTTCTGTGCCACACCCTTGACAGTTCTGTGCCACACCTTTGACAGTTCTGTGCCACACCCTTGACAGTTCTGTGCCACACCCTTGACAGTTCTGTGCCACACCCTTGACAGTTCTGTGCCACACCCTTGACAGTTCTGTGCCACACCCTTGACAGTTCTGTGCCACACCCTTGACAGTTCTGTGCCACACCCTTGACAGTTCTGTGCCACACCCTTGACAGTTCTGTGCCACACCCTTGACAGTTCTGTGCCACACCCTTGACAGTTCTGTGCCACACCCTTGACAGTTCTGTGCCACACCCTTGACAGTTCTGTGCCACACCCTTGACAGTTCTGTGCCACACCCTTGACAGTTCTGTGCCACACCCTTGACAGTTCTGTGCCACACCCTTGACAGTTCTGTGCCACACCCTTGACAGTTCTGTGCCACACCCTTGACAGTATATAAGTCTCCATACTGCTCATCAGCTTCACAGTGTTCCAGACTATGAATCAAAACTCTTCTCCAGGCTGAGGGACTGAACACCTCACTACTACGTCTTCAAGGCTGATGGACTGATGACATCGTCTTTGCGTCTCTACTTCTTCTGCTGACTCTTCTGTATTCGACTGAAGAAGCTTACTGTATAGACACAACGTTTCGGAAGATGCGTAAGTGTTGTACATGTGTCTTATCAACGTGATGGTATTATATACTGTTATCATATTCACTACCGCTATACTGATGGTGTTACTAGTAACTGGTGTTATTCACACACCACTTGATGAAGTGGAATGATGCCAAACTTGTCATCAAGGAAGAGGACTTCATTTATAATGTGTGGTCACTTGTCTTGAGAATACAGTGGTATAGAGTACCAGGAGCTGAGTCATCTCCAGACTCTTGTCTTACGTATGACGTCAGCACACTGACGTCATACATTGTGCACTTCGATAAGTATCATTGAGAATATTAGTTAATACTGGAACAAGTGTCGCTAGCCGAAAAGGGATCCCATATCGCTGGAACAGGTGACTGAGAAAGAGTCCTGGAACAAGTGTTATTGACTGAGGAAACAGCGTACTATTGTCTGTAGGTTAAAAAGTGTGTGTGTGTGATAGTTGGTATGCAGTTGGTGTGGAGAGGTTGAAAGTTGCTGTAGCCAGAGTGACCCATGGCCGAGCTGAAAGAGCAGTAAGAATCTCGAAACTTATCAAAGGTAAAGATATATCGCCGGCGTATACATTAGCCAGCTAGGCGTATATATTAGCAACTAGGTGTATACAATAGCCAGCTAGGCGTATATATTAGCAACTAGGTGTATACAATAGCCAGCTAGGCGTATATATTAGCAACTAGGTGTATACAATAGCCAGCTAGGCGTATATAATAGCAACTAGGTGTATACAATAGCCAGCTAGGCGTATATATTAGCAACTAGGTGTATACAATAGCCAGCTAGGCGTATATATTAGCAACTAGGTGTATACATTAGCCAGCTAGGCGTATATAATAGCAACTAGGTGTATACAATAGCCAGCTAGGCGTATATATTAGCAACTAGGTGTATACAATAGCCAGCTAGGCGTATATATTAGCAACTAGGTGTATACAATAGCCAGCTAGGCGTATATATTAGCAACTAGGTGTATACATTAGCCAGCTAGGCGTATATATTAGCAACTAGGTGTATACAATAGCCAGCTAGGCGTATATATTAGCAACTAGGTGTATACAATAGCCAGCTAGGCGTATATATTAGCAACTAGGTGTATACAATAGCCAGCTAGGCGTATATATTAGCAACTAGGTGTATACATTAGCCAGCTGAGTGTATACCATCACTCACAATAAGTTGTTGCTGTTGCTCACTCGTTTTTATTCTTCTCTTGCCAACGTTCAGTGTTTTGTCTCGTCCCTGGCTGCCAGCAGCCTTTCTTAACCAAATAACGTTGTATACACAACTGTAGTTTTGTGTGTTGGTGGTTGTGACGTGCTTGTGTGTTGGGTGGTTGTGACGTGCTTGTGTGTTGGGTGGTTGTGACGTGCTTGTGTGTTGGGTGGTTGTGACGTGCTTGTGTGTTGGGTGGTTGTGACGTGCTTGTGTGTTGGGTGGTTGTGATGGGTTTGTGTGTTGGGTGGTTGTGATGGGTTTGTGTGTTGGGTGGTTGTGACGTGCTTGTGTGTTGGGTGGTTGTGATGGGTTTGTGAGTGTGTTGGGTGGTTGTGATGGGTTTGTGAGTGTGTTGGGTGGTTGTGACGTGCTTGTGTGTTGGGTGGTTGTGACGTGCTTGTGTGTTGGGTGGTTGTGATGGGTTTGTGTGTTGGGTGGTTGTGACGTGCTTGTGTGTTGGGTGGTTGTGATGGGTTTGTGAGTGTGTTGGGTGGTTGTGATGGGTTTGTGAGTGTGTTGGGTGGTTGTGATGGGTTTGTGAGTGTGTTGGGTGGTTGTGATGGGTTTGTGAGTGTGTTGGGTGGTTGTGACGTGCTTGTGTGTTGGGTGGTTGTGATGGGTTTGTGAGTGTGTTGGGTGGTTGTGATGGATTTGTGAGTGTGTTGGGTGGTTGTGACGTGCTTGTGTGTTGGGTGGTTGTGATGGGTTTGTGAGTGTGTTGGGTGGTTGTGACGTGCTTGTGTGTTGGGTGGTTGTGATGGGTTTGTGAGTGTGTTGGGTGGTTGTGATGGATTTGTGAGTGTGTTGGGTGGTTGTGACGTGCTTGTGTGTTGGGTGGTTGTGATGGATTTGTGAGTGTGTTGGGTGGTTGTGATGGGTTTGTGAGTGTGTTGGGTGGTTGTGATGGGTTTGTGAGTGTGTTGGGTGGTTGTGACGAATTTGTGAGTGTGTTGGGTGGTTGTGATGGGTTTGTGAGTGTGTTGGGTGGTTGTGATGGGTTTGTGAGTGTGTTGGGTGGTTGTGATGGGTTTGTGAGTGTGTTGGGTGGTTGGGATGGGTTTGTGAGTGTGTTGGGTGGTTGGGATGGGTTTGTGAGTGTGTTGGGTGGTTGGGATGGGTTTATGAATGTATTGGGTGGCCGTGACATGTCATTCCCTCATCCCAAATCCCCTCTTTACCTCTCGTTTCCCATCTCTCCCCTCCCCTCCCTCTTGTCCCTCCCACTGCCATCTCTGTAAGCCTCCCTCTGGTCTCTCATCCCATCCAGGAGATGATGTGTAGTCATTAAGTCTGGTGCTTGTAATATACACAAGAGAGAATATATACATTATAATCTGGAATTTTAAAGATATTGAGGCTGTAGACGGAATGAAGAGTGTGAGAAGTCTTGTGAGGTGGTACCAGTGTGTGAGAAGTCTTGTGAGGTGGTACCAGTGTGTGAGAAGTCTTGTGAGGTGGTACCAGTGTGTGAGAAGTCTTGTGAGGTGGTACCAGTGTGTGAGAAGTCTTGTGAGGTGGTACCAGTGTGTGAGAAGTCTTGTGAGGTGGTACCAGTGTGTGAGAAGTCTTGTGAGGTGGTACCAGTGTGTGAGAAGTCTTGTGAGGTGGTACCAGTGTGTGAGAAGTCTTGTGAGGTGGTACCAGTGTGTGAGTCTTCACTACCACCCTGACAACTTCATAGCTTCATTATGGACAAGTGCGCATCGCAAGAGGTCGTAAGTTGCGCGCTATTATGGCTAAAGTGGTGTGTTACGGGCCACTCAGGGACACTTATGGCTGCCCAGGGTGTGTCTTAGTGATTGGTGGTGCAGTGGGTGGGACCCACATGGGTGTTAAGACCCTCCACCCCCCCCCAGTGTGTACTCACCTAATTGTGGTTGCAGAGGTCGAGACTCAGCTCATGGCCCCGCCTCTTCACCGACCGCTACTAGGTCCTCTCTCCCCCTGCTCCATGAGCTTTATCATACCTCGTCTTAAAACTATGTATAGTTCCTGCCTCCACTACATCGCTTGCCAGACTATTCTACTGTGTGTGTGTGTGTGTGTGTGTGTGTGTGTGTGTGTGTGTGTGTGTGTGTGCCTGTGTCCTCCATATTCCTCCGCCACAACCTGTGTCATGTGTCAGGTAGTGTGGAAGCTGCGGTGTATACTGAATACATTGATCTACTGTTAAAGCTCCTGGGCTGTAGGAAGACGTTCAGTTGGGTTACAGATGGAGCCTCTGACGGAATATGGTACAGTAAGTACTAGTTCCGGCACCTTCGTCTTGTAAACCTGGTTGTGACGGTAGAGCGTCTGTTTACAGGCCGCAGTTCGAGCCTCACCATTTATCTTTCTGTTTATTCATTAACAGTTGTTTATTACAATTTAACCTGAGTTTACATAGTTCAATGTGAGGAAAGTAGAAAGAAGATTCTCGGACAAGTCACTGACAGATATACATCACAGAAAACTATAAACATTGTGATACACACTTAAAACCACTTGTATATATATATATATATATATATATATATATATATATATATATATATATATATATATATATATATATATATATATACGAGAGAGAGAGAGAGGACATGAGGTAATCCATTAGCTGCAAGAGTGAGATTCATGAGTGACTTCCTGTACCTGTCTGTCCTTCCTGTACCTGTCTGTCCTTCCTGTGCCTGTCTGGCCCTCCCTGCCTGCCCAGCAGACAGCCTCCCTCCCCACACAGACTAGAAGCTAGCCAGCTAGCTAGCTAGCTAGGTGCTAGGGGAAGACAGTAGCCCTACTAGCAGGTCTAATCTTACTCCTCATTCACTTCGCTGTTTTCCTGTTTACTCTTGACTATCCCTTTCCCACTCATCATCCATCAACATATATTCTCTTATCTGAATATTCACAAAATACTCTTCCGCTCGCTTTCTCATTCTCCACCTCCCTCTTCCTCTCCCTAATTCTCCTCTTATTCCTTCCCCTCCTGCTTCTCATCCTCCTCCTACTCCTCTCAGTAATATTTTCCCCCCCTCTTTGATATCCTTTTTTTTCTTTCACCCTCCTTTCTCCATTCATGTTTCTCTCTCCTTTCCCTCTTCTTTTCCTTCACCTCCTTCCACTTTCCCTTCTTGTTGCTTTTTACCCTCTTCCTCTTTTCCTTCTCCTTGTTCTTCTTTCCTCCGTGTGTCCCTGCAGCATCTGCCTCTCCCTTCTATCATCCGCTGATCTCTCCCTGCCATCATCCGGCGCCCCAGCTCTCTAGGGAGATAATTTTCGACCTGTGATGGTACTTGTGACGCTGTGGGTAATTCTTGATCCCTGCAAAGTACCTTTTTCCCTTCCAGGAAAGAAAAGCTTCCTCCAGGGAGGCGGGGCTGAGCACTGAGGCAGGGCTGAGCACTGAGGCAGGGCTGAGTACTGAGGCAGGGCTGAGCACTGAGTCAGGGCTGAGCACTGAGTCAGGGCTGAGCACTGAGTCAGGGCTGAGCACTGAGTCAGGGCTGAGCACTGAGGCAGGGCTGAGCACTGAGGCAGGGCTGAGCACTGAGGCAGGGCTGAGTACTGAGGCAGGGCTGAGTACTGAGGCAGGGCTGAGCACTGAGTCAGGGCTGAGCACTGAGTCAGGGCTGAGCACTGAGTCAGGGCTGAGCACTGAGTCAGGGCTGAGCACTGAGTCAGGGCTGAGCACTGAGTCAGGGCTGAGCACTGAGGCAGGGCTGAGCACTGAGTCAGGGCTGAGCACTGAGGCAGGGCTGAGCACTGAGTCAGGGCTGAGCACTGACACACCTGTGTGTTGCAGGTGTGTCACAGGCCTGGTTGAGTTAGTGCGCTTGGAAGCTAGGGTGAACGGGTTGCTGGGTTGTTGCCACGCCTGTGTGTGTGTGTGTGTGTGTGTGTGTGTGTGTGTGTGTGTGTGTGTGTGTGTGTGTGTGCAAGTGCTGTTATTTTTAACTTCGTCAGTAACATATTCTCGTTGTGTTTCCGGTGATAACTTAGTAATCTTTGGTAAGCTTAGCTTACATTAGAGTACGTCTTGCCAGCACCAACAGCCTGAGTAACCAGGCTCTCTCTCACTTGACTGTGGGGGACCATCATTCCCATCAACTTCAGCATCAACAACAGGCAGTGTGTATACACCGCTGAGGCAGTGTAAAAATTCATCATTTTTGCAACTAGTTCGTGAGGGTCACTGTTGTCCAGTCGCCTCACTCTGACGATTTTTTGTTTTTCCAGAAATTAATCTTGCATGACAGCGGAAAGAAAATAACAGATTCGATGTGTTGGAAGGCAGCGGGGAGTAAAGGGAAGGCAGCGGGGAGTAGAGGGAAAGCAGCGGAGAATAGAGGGGAGATCAGGGGATTAATATAGAGAAGACGGGAAGTGGAGGGTGTAGCGTGGAGTAAGGGAGAATACACTCAACTCCACATGTAAATAACACTACAAATATACATGATTAAAAACCAGAAGCCACAATACCGTGACTGGAACAATACACAAATAACCGGCACATAAGAGAGAGAGGAACTTACGACGACGTTTCGGTCCGACTTGGATCATTGACAGTCACACTAACACAAGAGAGTGAGGAAGCCAGTATATATAGGCGAGAGGGACTGGGACGGGAGAAAAAGAGGAAGATAAAGGTAGTAGTGGAAGTGGTGGTGGTGGTAGTAGTAGTTGTTGTTGAAAGTAGGGGGAGTAGTGGCAGAAGAGATGCAAAATGGAGTGAAGGGAGGCAGTAGTAGTGGTAGTAGCTGAGAGATGTCTCCATCACTGAGATGATCACTAGAGACAGAGATGTCTCCATCACTGAGATGATCACTAGAGACAGAGATGTCTCCATCACTGAGATGATCACAATGCTAGCAGGATATTTCTAACATGTTAGATGCAGATGTTAGAGCCAGGAAGTCATGCAGGTGTTTACATGTATCATTCTTCACTGTCACAAGATCAGCAGTGACACAGTGGTGTAACTGCTGTAGCTATCAGTAGAGAGCACTGCACGTTTGGTTTTTGCAGTGACACACTTGAGGGAGATAAAAGTGTGATGTGTGTGGGTTAGAGGGTGAGGTGATAGTGTGTGTGTGTCAGAGGGTGAGGTGATAGTGTGTGTGTGTCAGAGGGTGAGGTGATAGTGTGTGTGTGTCAGAGGGTGAGGTGATAGTGTGTGTGTGTCAGAGGGTGAGGTGATAGTGTGTGTGTGTCAGAGGGTGAGGTGATAGTGTGTGTGTGTCAGAGGGTGAGGTGATAGTGTGTGTGTGTCAGAGGGTGAGGTGATAGTGTGTGTGTGTCAGAGGGTGAAGTGATAGTGTGTGTGTGTGTCAGAGGGTGAGGTGATAGGGTGTGTGTGTCAGAGGGTGAGGTGATAGTGTGTGTGTGTCAGAGGGTGAAGTGATAGTGTGTGTGTGTGTCAGAGGGTGAGGTGATAGTGTGTGTGTGTCAGAGGGTGAGGTGATAGTGTGTGTGTGTCAGAGGGTGAGGTGATAGTGTGTGTGTGTCAGAGGGTGAGGTGATAGTGTGTGTGTGTCAGAGGGTGAGGTGATAGTGTGTGTGTGTCAGAGGGTGAGGTGATAGTGTGTGTGTGTCAGAGGGTGAGGTGATAGTGTGTGTGTGTCAGAGGGTGAAGTGATAGTGTGTGTGTGTGTCAGAGGGTGAGGTGATAGGGTGTGTGTGTCAGAGGGTGAGGTGATAGTGTGTGTGTGTCAGAGGGTGAGGTGATAGTGTGTGTGTGTCAGAGGGTGAGGTGATAGTGTGTGTGTGTGTCAGAGGGTGAGGTGATAGGGTGTGTGTGTCAGAGGGTGAGGTGATAGTGTGTGTGTGTGTCAGAGGGTGAAGTGATAGTGTGTGTGTGTGTCAGAGGGTGAGGTGATAGTGTGTGTGTGTCAGAGGGTGAGGTGATAGTGTGTGTGTGTCAGAGGGTGAGGTGATAGTGTGTGTGTGTCAGAGGGTGAGGTGATAGTGTGTGTGTGTCAGAGGGTGAGGTGATAGTGTGTGTGTGTCAGAGGGTGAGGTGATAGTGTGTGTGTGTCAGAGGGTGAAGTGATAGTGTGTGTGTGTGTCAGAGGGTGAGGTGATAGGGTGTGTGTGTCAGTGTGTGAGGTGATAGTGTGTGTGTGTCAGAGGGTGAGGTGATAGTGTGTGTGTGTCAGAGGGTGAGGTGATAGTGTGTGTGTGTGTCAGAGGGTGAGGTGATAGGGTGTGTGTGTCAGAGGGTGAGGTGATAGTGTGTGTGTGTGTCAGAGGGTGAGGTGATAGTGTGTGTGTGTGTCAGAGGGTGAAGTGATAGTGTGTGTGTGTCAGAGGGTGAGGTGATAGTGTGTGTGTGTCAGAGGGTGAGGTGATAGTGTGTGTGTGTCAGAGGGTGAAGTGATAGTGTGTGTGTGTCAGAGGGTGAGGTGATAGTGTGTGTGTGTCAGAGGGTGAGGTGATAGTGTGTGTGTGTGTCAGAGGGTGAGGTGATAGGGTGTGTGTGTGTGTGTGTCAGAGGGTGAAGTGATAGTGTGTGTGTGTCAGAGGGTGAGGTGATAGTGTGTGTGTGTGTCAGAGGGTGAGGTGATAGTGTGTGTGTGTCAGAGGGTGAGGTGATAGTGTGTGTGTGTGTCAGAGGGTGAGGTGATAGTGTGTGTGTGTCAGAGGGTGAGGTGAGAGTGTGTGTGTGTGTCAGAGGGTGAGGTGATAGGGTGTGTGTGTGTGTGTCAGAGGGTGAAGTGATAGTGTGTGTGTGTCAGAGGGTGAGGTGATAGTGTGTGTGTGTCAGATGGTGAGGTGATAGTGTGTGTGTGTCAGAGGGTGAGGTGATAGGGTGTGTGTGTCAGAGGGTGAGGTGATAGGGTGTGTGTGTGTGTGTCAGAGAGTGAAGTGATAGTGTGTGTGTGTCAGAGGGTGAGGTGATAGTGTGTGTGTGTCAGAGGGCGAGGTGATAGTGTGTGTTTGTGTGTGTGTGTCAGAGGGTGAGATGATAGTGTGTGTGTGTCAGACGGTGAGGTGATAGTGTGTGTGTGTTAGAGGGTGAGGTGATAGGGTGTGTGTCAGAGGGTGAGGTGATAGTGTGTGTGTGTGTTAGAGGGTGAGGTGATAGGGTGTGTGTGTTAGAGGGTGAGGTGATAGGGTGTGTGTGTTAGAGGGTGAGGTGATAGGGTGTGTGTGTGTGTGTCAGAGGGTGAAGTGATAGTGTGTGTGTGTCAGAGGGTGAGGTGATAGGGTGTGTGTGTGTGTGTCAGAGGGTGAAGTGATAGTGTGTGTCAGAGGGTGAGGTGATAGTGTGTGTGTGTCAGATGGTGAGGTGATAGTGTGTGTGTGTCAGAGGGTGAGGTGATAGGGTGTGTGTGTGTCAGAGGGTGAGGTGATAGGGTGTGTGTGTGTGTCAGAGGGTGAAGTGATAGTGTGTGTGTGTCAGAGGGTGAGGTGATAGTGTATGTGTGTGTGTGTGTGTCAGAGGGTGAGGTGATTGTGTGTGTGTGTGTGTGTGTGTGTGTGTGTGTCAGAGGGTGAGGTGATAGTGTGTGTCAGAGGGTGAGGTGATAGTGTGTGTGTCAGAGGGTGAGGTGATAGTGTGTGTGTCAGAGGGTGAGGTGATAGTGTGTGTGTCAGAGGGTGAGGTGATAGTGTGTGTCAGAGGGTGAGGTGATAGTGTGTGTGTGTGTGTGTCAGAAGATGAGGTGATAGTGTGTGTGTGTGTGTGTCAGAGGGTGAGGTGATACTGAGTGTGTGTCACAGGGTGTGTGTGTGTGTGTGTGTCAGAGGGTGAGGTGATAGTGTGTGTGTGTCAGAGGGTGAGGTGATAGTGTGTGTGTGTGTGTGTCAGAGGGTGAGGTGATAGTGTGTGTGTGTCAGATGGTGAGGTGATAGTGTGTGTGTGTGTGTGTCAGAGGGTGAGGTGATAGTGTGTGTGTGTGTGTCAGAGGGTGAGGTGATAGTGTGTGTGTGTCAGAGGGTGAGGCGATAGTGTGTGTGTGTGTGTGTGTCAGAGGGTGAGGTGGTAGTGTGTGTGTCAGAGGGGAACACACCTGGGGAACACACCTGGGGGAACACACCTGGGGAACACACCTGGGGGAACACACCTGGGGAACACACCTGGGGGAACACACCTGGGGGAACACACCTGGGGAACACACCTGGGGAAACACACCTGGGGAACACACCTGGGGAACACACCTGGGAACACGCCTGGGGGAATACACCTCGGGAACACACCTGGGGGAACACACCTGGGGAACACACCTGGGGAACACACCTGGGGGAACACACCTGGGGAACACACCTGGGGGAACACACCTGGGGGAACACACCTGGGGGAACACACCTGGGGGAACACACCTGGGGAACACACCTGGGGAAACACACCTTGGGAACACACCTGGGGGAATACACCTCGGGAACACACCTGGGGAACACACCTGGGGAACACACCTGGGGGACCACACCTGGGGAAACACACCTGGGGAACACACCTGGGAACACACCTGGGGAACACACCTGGGGAACACACCTGGGGACACACCTGGGGAACACACCTGGGGAACACACCTGAGGAACACACCTGGGGAACACACCTGGGGAACACACCTGGGGACACCTGGGGAGCACACCTGGGAACACACCTGGGGAACACCTGGGAACACACCTGGGGAACACACCTGGGGAACACACCTGGGGACACACCTGGGGACACATCTGGGGAACACACCTGGGGAACACACCTGGGGGAACACACCTGGAGGAACACACCTGGGGAACACACCTGGGGAACACACCTGGGGGAATACACCTCGGGAACACACCTGGGGGAACACACCTGGGGGAACACACCTGAGGAACACACCTGAGGAACACACCTGGGGAACACACCTGGGGGAACACACCTGGGGAACACACCTGGGGAACACACCTGGGGAACGCACCTGAGGAACACACCTGGGGAACGCACCTGAGGGAACACACCTGGGGACACACCTGAGGAACACACCTGGGGAACGCACCTGGGGGAACACACCTGGGGAACACACCTGGGAACACACCTGGGGAACACACCTGGGGGAATACACCTCGGGAACACACCTGGGGGAACACACCTGGGGAACACACCTGAGGAACACACCTGGGGAACACACCTTGGGAACACACCTGAGGAACACACCTGGGGAACACACCTGGGGGAACGCACCTGGGGGAACACACCTGGGGAGCACACCTGGGGAGCACACCTGGGGAACACACCTGGGGAACACACCTGGGGAACACACCTGGGGAGCACACCTGGGGAACACACCTGGGGAGCACACCTGGGGAACACGCCTATGGAACACACCTGGGGAACACACCTGGGGAACACACCTGGAGGAACACACCCGGGGAACACACCTGGAGGATCACTGATCCTGTGCTGAGAGTGCTGTTGGATCACTGATCCTATGCTGAGAGTAGTGTTGGATCACTGATCCTGGACTGAGAATAGTGTTGATCACTGATGCTGTGCTGAGAGTAATGTTGGATCACTGATCCTTTGCTGAGAGTAGTGTTGGATCACTGATCCTGGATTGAGAGTAGTGTCGGATCGGTGATCCTGGTCTCTGGACCAGCCTGTGACACTCATCCTCACCTCACCCTCACTCTCACTATCACCCACTCACCCTCTCTCACCCCTCATTTACCCTCATTCACCCTCACCCTCTCTCACCTTCACTCACCCTCACTCTCTCACCCTCTCTCACCTTCACTCACCCTCACCCTCTCACTCTCTCTCACCTTCACTCACCCTTTCTCACCCTCTCTCACCTTCACTCACCCTCTCTCACCTTCACTCACCCTCTCACCTTCACTCACCCTCTCTCACCTTCACTCCCCTTCACTCACCCTCTGTCACCTTTACTCACCCTCTCTCACCTTCACTCGCCCTCTCTCACCATCACTCACCCTCTCTCACCATCACTCACCCTCTCTCACCTTCACTCACCCTCTCTCACCTTTACTCACCCTCTCTCATCTTCACTCATCCTCTCTCACCTTCACTCACCCTTTCTCACCTTCACTCACCTTCTCTCACCTTTACTCACCTTCTCTCACCTTCACTCACCTTCACTCACCCTCTCTCACCTTGACTCACCCTCACTCACCTTCACTCACCCTCTCTCACCTTCTTTCACCCTCTCTCACCTTCACTCACCCTCTCACCTTCACTCACCCTCTCTCACCTTCACTCACCCTCTCTCACCTTCACTCACCCTCTCTCACCTTCCTTCACTCACCCTCTCTCACCTTCCTTCACTCACCCTCTCTCACCTTTACTCACCCTCTCTCACCTTCACTCACCCTCTCTCACCTTCACTCGCCCTCTCTCCCTCTCTCACCTTCACTCACCCTCTCTCACGTTCCCTCACCCTCTCTCACCTTCACTCACCCTCTCTCACCTTCACTTACCCTCTCTCACCTTCATTCACCCTCTCTCACCTTCACTCACCCTCTCTCACCTTCACTCACCCTCTCTCACCTGCACTCACCCTCTCACCTTCACTCACCCTCTCTCACCGTCACTCACCCTCTCTCACCTTCACTCACCCTCTCTCACCTTCACTCACCCTCTCACCTTCACTCACCTCTCACCTTCACTCACCCTCTCTCACCTTCGCTCACCCTCTCTCACCTTCACCCTCTCTCACCTTCACTCACCCTCTCTCACCTTCACTCACCCTCTCTCACCTTCACTCACACTCTCTCACCTTCACTCCCTCTCTCACCTTCACTCACCCTCTCACTTTCACTCACCCTCTCTCACCTTCACTCACCCTCTCACCTTCACTCACCCTCTCTCACCTTCACTCACCCTCTCTCACCTTCACTCACCCTCTCACCTTCGCTCACCCTCTCTCACCTTCACTCTCTCTCACCTTCACTCACCCTCTCTCACCTTCACTCACCCTCTCTCACCTTCACTCACCCACTCTCACCTTCACTCACCCTCTCACCTTCACTCACCCTCTCTCACCTTCACTCACCCTCTCTCACCTTCACTCACCCTCTCTCACCTTCACTCACCCTCTCTCACCTTCACTCACCCTCTCTCACTTTCACTCACCCTCTCACTTTCACTCACCCTCTCTCACCTTCACTCACCCTCTCTCACCTTCACTCACCCTCTCTCACCTTCACTCACCCTCTCTCACCTTCACTCACCCTCTCTCACCTTCACTCTCTCTCACCTTCACTCACCCTCTCTCACCTTCACTCACCCTCTCTCACCTTCACTCACCCTCTCTCACCTTCTCTCACCTTCACTCACCCTCTCTCACCTTCACTCACCCTCTCTCACCTTCACTCACCCTCTCACCTTCACTCACCCTCTCTCACCTTCACTCACCCTCTCTCACCTTCACTCACCCTCTCACCTTCACTCACCCTCTCTCACCTTCACTCACCCTCTCTCACCTTCACTCACCCTCTCTCACCTTCACTCACCTTCACTCACCCTCTCTCACCTTCACTCACCCTCTCTCACCTTCACTCACTCTCTCTCACCTTCACTCACCCTCTCTCACCTTCACTCACCCTCTCTCACCTTCACTCACCCTCTCACCTTCACTCACCCTCTCTCACCTTCACTCACCTTCACTCACCCTCTCTCACCTTCACTCACCCTCTCTCACCTTCACTCACCTTCACTCACGCTCTCTCACCTTCACTCACCCTCTCTCACCTTCACTCACTCTCTCTCACCTTCACTCACCTTCACTCACCCTCTCTCACCTTCACTCACTTTCACTCACCCTCTCTCACCTTCACTCACCCTCTCTCACCTTCACTCACTCTCACCTTCACTCACCCTATCTCACCTTCACTCACCCTCTCTCACCTTCACTCACTCTCACCTTCACTCACCCTCTCTCACCTTCACTCACCCTCTCTCACCTTCACTCACCCTCTCACCTTCACTCACCCTCTCTCACCTTCACTCACCCTCTCTCACCTTCACTCACCCTCTCTCACCTTCACTCACCTTCACTCACCCTCTCTCACCTTCACTCACCCTCTCTCACCTTCACTCACCCTCTCTCACCTTCACTCACCCTCTCTCACCTTCACTCACCCTCTCTCACCTTCACTCACCCTCTCACCTTCACTCACCCTCTCTCACCTTCACTCACCTTCACTCACCCTCTCTCACCTTCACTCACCCTCTCTCACCTTCACTCACCCTCTCTCACCTTCACTCACCTTCACTCACCCTCTCTCACCTTCACTCACCCTCTCTCACCTTCACTCACTCTCTCTCACCTTCACTCACCTTCACTCACCCTCTCTCACCTTCACTCACTTTCACTCACCCTCTCTCACCTTCACTCACCCTCTCTCACCTTCACTCACTCTCTCACCTTCACTCACCCTCTCTCACCTTCACTCACCCTCTCTCACCTTCACTCACTTTCACACCCTCTCTCACCTTCACTCACCCTCTCTCACCTTCACTCACTCTCACCTTCACTCACTCTCACCTTCACTCACCCTATCTCACCTTCACTCACCCTCTCTCACCTTCACTCACTTTCACTCACCCTCTCTCACCTTCACTCACCTTCACTCACCCTCTCTCACCTTCACTCACTCACTCTCACCTTCACTCACCCTCTCTCACCTTCACTCACCCTCTCACCCTCTCTCACCTTCACTCACCCTCTCTCACCTTCACTCACTCTCTCACCTTCACTCACCCTCTCTCACCTTCACTCACTCTCTCACCTTCACTCACCCTCTCACCTTCACTCACCTTCACTCACCCTCTCTCACCCTCTCTCACCTTCACTCACCCTCTCTCACCTTCACTCACTTTCACTCACCCTCTCTCACCCTCACTCTCACATACTTTTATATCTTCATTGATTTTTTCCTGCCGTCCTCATTTAACCTTCCCTCTCCCCTCAGCCAATCTTTTCATTTTCCATCACTCATCCCTTTCTTTCCATCTCTTTCCGTCTATCCCTCTCCTTATCTCTCCATCGCTGTCCTTCTCTTTCTCACCCATCTTCCCCTCGTTCCCTGTCATTCATCCTTTCTCCCCTCTCACTCAAGCTGAGGCGGAGGGAGAGAGGGATGGCTGAGTGGGATGGCGCAGTGAGATGGCTGAGTGGGATGGCACAGTGAGATGGCTGAGTGGGAAGGAGAGAGGGATGGCGGGTGAGTGGTATGGCAGAATGGGAGGGAGATTGGGATGATTAATGGAGAAAGAGGCCGTCAACAACAACCTGGTTGATCATGCAATTGAAGTAGACGATTGACCTTAAGTCAGGCTGTCAGAGTAGAGGAAGCCTGGAAACCTATCACAGGTATATCACAGTGTAGCACAGTATATGACAGTGTAGCCCAGTATATGACAGTATATCACAGTATATGACAGTGTAGCCCAGTATATGACAGTGTAGCCCAGTATATGACAGTGTAGCACAGTATATGACAGTGTAGCACAGTATATGACAGTATATCACAGTATATGACAGTATATCACAGTATATGACAGTGTAGCCCAGTATATGACAGTGTAGCACAGTATATGACAGTGTAGCCCAGTATATGACAGTATATCACAGTATATGACAGTGTAGCCCAGTATATGACAGTGTAGCCCAGTATATGACAGTGTAGCACAGTATATGACAGTGTAGCACAGTATATGACAGTGTAGCACAGTATATGACAGTGTAGCACAGTATATGACAGTGTAGCACAGTATATGACAGTGTAGCACAGTATATGACAGTGTAGCACAGTATATGACAGTGTAGCACAGTATATGACAGTGTAGCACAGTATATGACAGTGTAGCACAGTATATGACAGTGTAGCACTGTATATGACAGTGTAGCCCAGTATATGACAGTGTAGCACAGTATATGACAGTGAAGCACAGTGCATGACAGTGTATCACAGTATATGACAGTGTAGCACAGTATATCACAGTGTAGCACAGTATATCACAGTGTAGCACAGTATATCACAGTGTAGCACAGTATATCACAGTGTAGCACAGTATATCACAGTGTATCACAGTATATGACAGTGTAGCACAGTATATCACAGTGTAGCACAGTATATCACGGTGTAGCACAGTATATCACAGTGTAGCACAGTATATCACAGTGTAGCACAGTACATCACAGTGTAGCACAGTATATCATGGTGTAGCACAGTATATCACAGTGTAGTCCTATATATCACGGTATAGCACAGTGTAGCACAGTATATGACAGTGTAGCACAATATATCACAGTGTAGCACAGTAAATCACAGTGTAACCCAGCATATCGCAGTGTAACCCTGCACACAGAAATCACTCCCTACGAAAGTAAAAGACTGGGCAGGCGATGCAAAATGCCCCCAATTAAAAGTAGGGGCGCCATTGGCACACTAAGGAAAAACACCATAAGTGTCCGGGGCCCAAGACTGTTCAACAGCCTCCCATCAATCATTCGGGGAATTGCCAATAAACCCCTGGCTGCCTTCAAGAGAGAGCTGGACAGATACCTAAAGACAGTGTTGGATCAGCCGGGCTGTGGCTCGTACGTTGGACTGCGTGCGGCCAGCAGTAACAGCCTAGTTGATCAGGCACTGATCCATTGGGAGGCCTGGTCATGGACCGGGCCGCGGGGGCGTTGATCCCCGGAATAACCTCCAGGTATATCACGGTGTAGCACAGTATATCAGTGTAACCTTGTATATCACAGTGTAGCACAGTATATCACAGTGTAACCCAGTATATCACAGTGTAACCCTGTATATCACGGTGTAGCACAGTATATCATAGTGTAACCCTGTATATCACAGTGTAGCACAGTATATCACAGTGTTGCACAGTATATCACAGTGTAACCCAGTATATAACAGTGTAACCCTGTATATCACGGTGTAGCACAGTATATCATAGTGTAACCCTGTATATCACAGTGTAGCACAGTATATCACAGTGTAGCACAGTATATCACAGTGTAGCACAGTATATCACAGTGTAGCACAGTATATCACAATGTAGCACAGCATATCACAGTGTAACCCAGTATATCACAGTGTAACCCTGTATATCACGGTGTAGAACAGTATATCACAGTGTAACCCTGTATATCACAGTGTAGCACAGTATATCACAGTGTAGCACAGTATATCACAATGTAGCACAGTATATCACAGTGTAACCCAGTATATCACAGTGTAACCCTGTATATCACGGTGTAGCACAGTATATCACAATGTAGCACAGTATATCACAGTGTAACCCAGTATATCACAGTGTAACCCAGTATATCACAGTGTAGCACAGTATATTACAGTGTAGCACAGTATATCACAGTGTAGCACAGTATATCAAAGTGTAGCACAGTATATCACAGTGTAGCACAGTAAATCACAATGTAGCACAGTATATCACATTGTAGCACAGTATATCACAGTGTAGCACAGTATATCACAGTGTAGCACAGTATATCACAATGTAGCACAGTATATCACAGTGTAACCCAGTATATCACAGTGTAACCCTGTATATCACGGTGTAGCACAGTATATCACAATGTAGCACAGTATATCACAGTGTAACCCAGTATATCACAGTGTAACCCTGTATATCACGGTGTAGCACAGTATATCACAATGTAGCTCAGTATATCACAGTGTAACCCAGTATATCAGTGTAACCCTGTATATCACGGTGTAGCACAGTATATCACAGTGTAACCCAGTATATCACAGTGTAGCACAGTATATTACAGTGTAGCACAGTATATCACAGTGTAGCACAGTATATCACATTGTAGCACAGTATATCACAGTGTAGCACAGTATATCACAGTGTAGCACAGTATATCACAGTGTAGCACAGTAAATCACAATGTAGCACAGTATATCACAGTGTAGCACAGTATATTACAGTGTAGCACAGTATATCACATTGTAGCACAGTATATCACAGTGTAGCACAGTATATCACAATATATCACAGTGTAGCACAGTATATCACAGTGTAGCACAGTATATCACAGTATATCACAGTGTAGCACAGTATATTACAGTGTAGCACAGTATATCACATTGTAGCACAGTATATCACAGTGTAGCACAGTATATCACAGTATATCACAGTGTAGCACAGTATATCACAGTGTAGCACAGTATATCACAGTATATCACAGTGTAGCACAGTATATCACAGTGTAGCACAGTATATCACAGTGTAGCACAGTATATCACAGTGTAGCACAGTATATCACAGTGTAGCACAGTATATCACAATATATCACAGTGTAGCACAGTATATCACAGTATATCACAGTGTAGCACAGTATATCACAGTGTAGCACAGTATATCACAGTATATCACAGTGTAGCACAGTATATCACAGTGTAGCACAGTATATCACAGTGTAGCACAGTATATCACAATATATCACAGTATATCACAGTATATCACAGTATATCACAGTATATCACAGTGTAGCACAGTATATCACAGTGTAACCCAGTATATCACAGTGTAGCACAGTATATCACAATATATAGGTGGCCCGGTGGCCTGGTGGCTAAAGCTCCCGCTTCACACACGGAGGGCCCGGGTTCGATTCCCGGCGGGTGGAAACATTTCGACACGTTTCCTTACACCTGTTGTCCTGTTCACCTAGCAGCAAATAGGTACCTGGGTGTTAGTCGACTGGTGTGGGTCGCATCCTGGGGGACAAGATTAAGGACCCCAATGGAAATAAGTTAGACAGTCCTCGATGACGCACTGACTTTCTTGGGTTATCCTGGGTGGCTAACCCTCCGGGGTTAAAAATCCGAACGAAATCTTATCTTATCTTATCTTATCTTATCACAGTATATCACAGTATATCACAGTATATCACAGTATATCACAGTGTAGCACAGTATATCACAGTGTAGCACAGTATATCAGTGTAGCACAGTATATCACAGTGTAACACAGTATATTAAAATATTTCACAAAATCACAATAATATCACAGATGAAAGAATGAGAAGTGACATAAGTAGAAAGTAGAGGTGAGAGAGAGAGAGAGAGAGAGAGAGAGAGAGTCACAGAGTGCATGGGGAATGTGACAGTCGTATGTTTGATCCGAGGACGGAGAGGGAAGCTCAGATTCCATGGCTGGGGAGCCCTACACCAGCATGAAGTGGACACCTGCCTTAAAGAATGTAATATTCAGATGGGAAGTCAAAATAACCTACCTTAGTTCCGCCTTGCTCGACACTCTCATACATGCTGATGCAGCAGCAGCAGCAGCTGGTGCCACTGCTTGTATCTAGCCTCCATCACTCGCCCTGAGAGGGGATACTTCACCAAATTTATTGCCTTTATCAAACCCGAGGACTGGCGGGGATATTGAGGAGCGGCATGATTGCTCACTGCATGTCTAAGCTGCCCGTATTAGCCAGGCGTCCGCCCTGGAGTAGAGGTAGGAGATTGCCTATGGCTTGGAGAGGGAGGTAGTGAGTAACGTGAGGGAGACAGTAAGATGAGGGAAGGCAGTGAGGGAGGTAGAGAGGAACATTGAGAGAGGTAGTGAGGGAGGCAGTAAGGAACTTGGTAGGGAGGCAGTGAAGTGAAGGAGTCAGTGAATAAGTTAAATTAAGGTTTTGAGAGTTGGACACAGAAGTTAGATTACTTTCAACACTTACAATGTAAGTGTCTACCCTTGGGCAGGTGGTGCTGGTGTGGAGTAATCTTGCCCGTGTGTCAAGTGTGTAAAGTTGCGTGACGTGACACTTCAAGTGTCTAGTATGTTTCTAGAGCGCCACTTTCTTGCAACTTCCTCTGTTTCCCTTGTTTCAATTCCCCTGCATAATGTCTTTCTGTTCCATTCATTTTCTTAAGTTTATAATTCTTATTGTTGGAATGTTCCCTTTCTCATGGCTCGCGCCCTTGTCTATTCTTTCTCTTTGTTCTTCGATATCTTTTATTCCAATTTCTCCTTCACCTGCCTTCTACATTTAGCACTCACAGTTGAGGTCTGGATAACACAGCCGCTTGATGACTTAGACGGTGTTGTGCTCTTATTGGCCGAGTCCCTCTGGACGATGGCCCGACCTTTCTGAGCACTCTGCTGATCAGACACTGAAACACGCCAAACAGACAGTAACGGTAAGGAGTGAGACATCAAGCTGGCTGTGTATATATATATAAGTAAGTGTATATTTGTATGTGTGTGTGTAGGTGGGTGGTGGTGCACTAATTCTCCTGGTTACTGGACCTCAGAGAAGCACACACATTCAGGGTGGGCACGCACCTTTACACCTGGCTCACCTTGCAGTCTTGCTTGTGCCGTAATTTGACTTCGTGTAGCGTGTAAAGCCCTGAGGATAGTGCTACACTCGACCCTTGAGCCCCAGAGAATCTCCTCTCCACACACCCACTATCTTGCCCTCTCCACTCCTCACGGAGACTATCTTTCCCTCTCTCCTCTCTCCTCCCCTCACAGCGACTGTGTTTCCCTCTGCCGTGCAGGTGTTGGTGAGCCTCGCTGGAGAGGGTTTACGGTGCTGGCCTCTTATTCATGGAGTACGTATGTGTTGACGGTATCCCAGAGCAGTGCCCCCACTCCACTCCTCTGCTTGTTATCATACAAAGTACACCTTCACTCCTGCAGGAGGTGAAGAAATCCTTGTTCTTCTGGAGGGGGATATTTTTCCACTGTGGTTGCTTCTAGCAGTGAGTGGGGGTTGCATCTAGCAATGTAAGTGGGGCTTCATCTAGCAGGGTGAGTGGGGGTTTCATCTAGCAGTGTGAGTGGGAATTTCATCTAGCAGTGTGAGTGGGAATTTCATCTAGCAGTGTGAATGGGGATTTCATCTAGCAGTGTGAGTGGGGGGTGGATGGTGGTAGACAGTCCTGTATGCTGTAATTGGATAGGAGATTGAGACGGTGGTTTAGATTGAGTTTATGTCGAGAAGCAGAATATGCAGGTGTGTGTGTGTGTGTGTGTGTGTGTGTGTGTGTGTGTGTGGTTCTGGGAGCAGCACAACCACCACTACTACACACCACAACCACCACTACTACACACCACAACCACCACTACTACACACCACAACCACCACTACTACACACCACAACCACCACTACTACACACCACAACCACCACTACTACACGCCACAACCACCACTACTACACACCACAACCACCACTACTACACGCCACAACCACCACTACTACACACCACAACCACCGCTATTACACACCACAACCACCACTACTACACACCACAACCACCGCTATTACACACCACAACCACCACTACTACACACCACAACCACCGCTATTACACACCACAACCACCACTACTACACACCACAACCACCACTACTACACACCACAACCACCGCTATTACACACCACAACCACCACTACTACACACCACAACCACCGCTATTACACACCACAACCACCACTACTACACACCACAACCACCGCTATTACACACCACAACCACCACTACTACACACCACAACCACCGCTATTACACACCACAACCACCACTACTACACACCACAACCACCGCTATTACACACCACAACCAACACTACTACACACCACAACCACCGCTATTACACACCACAACCACCACTACTACACACCACAACCACCGCTATTACACACCACAACCACCACTACAAACACACCACAACCACCACTACTACACACCACAACCACCACTACTACACACACAACCACCACTACTACACACCACAACCACCGCTACTACACACCACAACCACCACTACTACACACCACAACCACCACTACTACACACCACAACCACCACTACTACACACCACAACCACCACTACTACACGCCACAACCACCACTACTACACACCACAACCACCACTACTACACGCCACAACCACCACTACTACACACCACAACCACCACTACTACACACCACAACCACCGCTATTACACACCACAACCACCGCTACTACACACCACAACCACCACTACTACACGCCACAACCACCACTACTACACGCCACAACCACCACTGCTACTCGCCACAACCACCACTACTACACACCACAACCACCACTACTACACGCCACAACCACCGCTACTACACACCACAACCACCGCTACTACACACCACAACCACCACTACTACACACAACCACTACTACACACCACAACCACCGCTACTACACACCACAACCACCGCTACTACACACCACAACCACCACTACTACACACCACAACCACCGCTACTACACACCACAACCACCACTACTACACACCACAACCACACACCACAACCACTACTACACACCACAACCACCACTGCTACACACCACAACCACCATTACTACACACCACAACCACCACTACTACACACCACAGCCACCACTACTACACACCACAACCACCGCTACTACACACCACAACCACCACTACTACACACCACAACCACCGCTACTACACACCACAACCACTACTACTACACACCACAACCATCACTACTACACACCACAACCACCATTACTACACACCACAACCACCACTACTACACACACAACCACCGCTACTACACACCACAACCACCACTACTACACACCACAACCACCACTACTACACACCACAACCACCACTACTACACACCACAACCACCACTACTACACACACAACCACCGCTACTACACACCACAACCACCACTACTACACACCACAACCACCACTACTACACACCACAACCACCACTACTACACACCACAACCACCACTACTACACACCACAACCACCACTACTACACACCACAACCACCACTACTACACACCACAACCATCACTACTACACACCACAACCACCACTACTACACACCACAACCACCACTACTACACACCACAACCACCACTACTACACGCCACAACCACCACTACTACACACCACAACCACCACTACTACACACCACAACCACCGTTATTACACACCACAACCACCACTACTACACACCACAACCACCACTACTACACACCACAACCACCACTACTACACACCACAGCCACACTTCATGCTCTCCTCTCTACAAAATGGAAGTAAAATTTCAGCAACTCTGGTTTTTATACCTGTATTGCGTAACAAATAGCTTTTCAGTTTGTTGTGTGTCTGATGCATGTAGTTGACTGAATGGAACACACACTGATCTAGATGTACAAATACAATGTACTTCCAGTACATTGTTTGAGATAGTGTGCTTCCACTACATTGAGATACAATGTACTTCCACTACATTGAGATACACTATACTTTCAGTACATTGTTTGAGATACACTATACTTTCAGTACATTGTTTGAGATACACTATACTTCCAGTACATTGTTTGAGATACACTATACTTTCAGTACATTGTTTGAGATACACTATACTTCCAGTACATTGTTTGAGATACACTATACTTCCAGTACATTGTTTGAGATACACTATACTTCCAGTACATTGTTTGAGATACACTATACTTCCAGTACATTGTTTGAGATACACTATACTTTCAGTACATTGTTTGAGATACACTATACTTCCAGTACATTGTTTGAGATACACTATACTTCCAGTACATTGCACTATACTTCCAGTACATTGTTTGAGATACACTATACTTCCAGTACATTGTTTGAGATACACTATACTTCCAGTACATTGTTTACACTATACTTCCAGTACATTGAGATACACTATACTTCCAGTACATTGTTTGAGATACACTATACTTCCAGTACATTGTTTGAGATACACTATACTTCCAGTACATTGTTTGAGATACACTATACTTTCAGTACATTGTTTGAGATACACTATACTTCCAGTACATTGTTTGAGATACACTATACTTCCAGTACATTGTTTGAGATACACTATACTTTCAGTACATTGTTTGAGATACACTATACTTTCAGTACATTGTTTGAGATACACTATACTTCCAGTACATTGTTTGAGATACACTATACTTCCAATACATTGTTTGAGATACACTATACTTCCAGTACATTGTTTGAGATACACTATACTTCCAGTACATTGTTTGAGATACACTATACTTTCAGTACAGTACACTATACTTCCAGTACATTGAGATACACTATACTTCCAGTACATTGAGATACACTATTGTACATTGATACACTATACTTCCAGTACATTGAGATACACTATACTTCCAGTACATTGTTTGAGATACACTATACTTTCAGTACATTGTTTGAGATACACTATACTTCCAGTACATTGAGATACACTATACTTCCAGTACATTGTTTGAGATACACTATACTTCCAGTACATTGTTTGAGATACACTATACTTCCAGTACATTGTTTGAGATACACTATACTTCCAGTACATTGTTTGAGATACACTATACTTCCAGTACATTGAGATACACTATACTTCCAGTACATTGTTTGAGATACACTATACTTCCAGTACATTGTTTGAGATACACTATACTTCCAGTACATTGTTTGAGATACACTATACTTCCAGTACATTGTTTGAGATACACTATACTTCCAGTACATTGAGATACACTATACTTCCAGTACATTGTTTGAGATAGCGTCATGGAGCCTGTGAAGACACTTGATGGCCGTGTCGTGAGCACGGTTAAATTATACACCAATAACCCACGGTATTGTAACTTTTTTTTTATTCGTTGAGGCTTTCATTAGTCGAGTATCAGGTGTACCATCGTCTTCGTTAGGTTATAAATTTAATTTGTGACCCACCTTGTCTGTAACAATGATCAATATGGCTTCCAAGCATTTTCAACATCTGAGGTCACTGTGATAACGAGCCCCCTTTTAATACATCAAATGTGGCGTGGAGTTCCTGTGTAATACACAGGTGCTACCCAGGTCGTCTTTCTTACAGACGTACTTACGTTCGTGATTGTAAATTGTATACAATAAGATTCCAAAATGTTGGAAAAGTGTCTTATTCTTTGTATTTATATTCACTTAAGCAGATATCCCTAAGAATTTTTAGTTGCATAAGGATTTTTAGTTACAGTAATATAGAAATAAATTGTTCACGTATTTTCAGTAGTGTTGACCAGCTGGCGACAAATAACTTGCACCTTCATTAATCATTTTATGTTGTTCTTGTTTTAATAAACAGTTTTTGAAAAGATATAGAGAGAAAGAAACAATATGTACAGTTGTGGACACGAGTGACTTTATCAGTCTTAATACGGAGACAACATTATGGAGACTGCTGTACTGTGATACCTGCTTCAGTACTGTACATGCTGTTGAGGATCACTGCAGCAGACTGGGAGACAACATTATGGAGACTGCTGTACTGTGATACCTGCTTCAGTGCTGTACATGCTGTTGAGGATCACTGCAGCAGACTGACTGCTCCATGCTGACACGTTCTTATCTAACCTTACCCACCTCACCACAGTACCACCACCACCATCACCACTTTTACTACTGCCTCTACTACTGCTGCTACTACTACTGCCTCTACTACTGCTGCTACTACTACTGCCTCTACTACTGCTGCTACTACTACTGCCTCTACTACTACTGCTGCTACTACTACTGCCATTACTACTGCCTCTACTACTACCATCACCCTCTCGCAGCTTGCCACCTGACTTACGTCACTATGTATACTCCTCTCACAGTTATCTCTCTATTAGAACTGAAGAAGTCACTCGTAAGGTAAATACTAATAAACGTCCTGTACCTTACCAAAGCGTCCTTCCCTACGTCCTTCCCTACATCCTTCCCTACGTCCTTCCCTACGTCCTTCCCTACGTCCTTCCCTACATCCTTCCCTACGTCCTTCCCTACGTCCTTCCCTACGTCCTTCCCTACGTCCTTCCCTACGTCCTTCCCTACGTCCTTCCCTACGTCCTTCCCTACGTCCTTCCCTACATCCTTCCCTACGTCCTTCCCTACGTCCTTCCCTACGTCCTTCCCTACGTCCTTCCCTACGTCCTTCCCTACGTCCTTCCCTACGTCCTTCCCTACGTCCTTCCCTACATCCTTCCCTACGTCCTTCCCTACGTCCTTCCCTACGTCCTTCCCTACGTCCTTCCCTACGTCCTTCCCTACGTCCTTCCCTACGTCCTTCACTACGTCCTTCCCTACGTCCTTCCCTACGTCCTTCACTACGTCCTTCCCTACGTCCTTCCCTACATCCTTCCCTACGTCCTTCCCTACGTCCTTCCCTACGTCCTTCCCTACGTCCTTCCCTACGTCCTTCCCTACATCCTTCCCTACGTCCTTCCCTACGTCCTTCCCTACATCCTTCCCTACGTCCTTCCCTACGTCCTTCCCTACGTCCTTCCCTACGTCCTTCCCTACGTCCTTCCCTACATCCTTCCCTACATCCTTCCCTACGTCCTTCCCTACGTCCTTTCCTACGTCCTTCCCTACGTCCTTCCCTACGTCCTTCCCTACGTCCTTCCCTACGTCCTTCCCTACGTCCTTCCCTACGTCCTTCCCTACGTCCTTCCCTACGTCCTTCCCTACTTCCTTCCCTACGTCCTTCCCTACGTCCTTCCCTACATCCTTCCCTACGTCCTTCCCTACGTCCTTCCCTACGTCCGTCCCTACATCCTTCCCTACGTCCTTCCCTACGTCCTTCCCTACGTCCTTCCCTACGTCCTTCCCTACGTCCTTCCCTACGTCCTTCCCTACGTCCTTCCCTACGTCCTTCCCTACGTCCTTCCCTACTTCCTTCCCTACGTCCTTCCCTACGTCCTTCCCTACATCCTTCCCTACGTCCTTCCCTACGTCCTTCCCTACGTCCGTCCCTACATCCTTCCCTACATCCTTCCCTACGTCCTTCCCTACGTCCTTCCCTACGTCCTTCCCTACGTCCTTCCCTACGTCCTTCCCTACGTCCTTCCCTACGTCCTTCCCTACGTCCTTCCCTACATCTCCAGAGTCTCAACACATGTTTACTCTCAGTAAAACAAACATCTGTAACTAAAAGTTTGACATACGGGGGCCAATTCTGACATCAGATTTGTACTCGTTATTTTATAAAGCACAGGTGTTATAAAGCACAGGTGTTATAAAGCACAGGTGTTATAAAGCACAGGTGTTATAAAGCACAGGTGTTATAAAGCACAGGTGTTATAAAGCACAGGTGTTATAAAGCACAGGTGTTATAAAGCACAGGTGTTATAAAGCACAGGTGTTATAAAGCACAAGTGTTATAAAGCACTGGTGTTATAAAGCACTGGTGTTATAAAGCACAGGTGTTATAAAGCACAGGTGTTATAAAGCACAGGTGTTATAAAGCACAGGTGTTATAAAGCACAGGTGTTATAAAGCACAGGTGTTATAAAGCACAGGTGTTATAAAGCACAGGTGTTATAAAGCACAGGTGTTATAAAGCACAGGTGTTATAAAGCACAGGTGTTATAAAGCACAGGTGTTATAAAGCACAGGTGTTATAAAGCACTGGTGTTATAAAGCACTGGTGTTATAAAGCACAGGTGTTATAAAGCACAGGTGTTATAAAGCACAGGTGTTATAAAGCACAGGTGTTATAAAGCACAGGTGTTATTTTATAAAGCACAGGTGTTATAAAGCACAGGTGTTATAAAGCACAGGTGTTAT
Organism: Cherax quadricarinatus; assembly: GCF_038502225.1. Classification (NCBI taxonomy): domain Eukaryota; kingdom Metazoa; phylum Arthropoda; class Malacostraca; order Decapoda; family Parastacidae; genus Cherax; species Cherax quadricarinatus. The sequence goes on from NC_091374.1 coordinate 823,936, forward strand.
AAATCACAGGTGTTATTTTATAAAGCACAGGTGTTATAAAGCACAGGTGTTATAAAGCACAGGTGTTATAAAGCACACTTGTTATTTTATATAGCACAGGTGTTATAAAGCACAGGTGTTATAAATCACAGGTGTTATTTTATAAAGCACAGGTGTTATAAAGCACAGGTGTTATAAAGCACACGTGTTATTTTATAAAGCACAGGTGTTATAAAGCACAGGTGTTATTTTATAAAGCACAGGTGTTATTTTATAAAGCACAGGTGTTATTTTATAAAGCACAGGTGTTATAAAGCACAGGTGTTATAAAGCACACGTGTTATTTTATAAAGCACAGGTGTTATAAAGCACAGGTGTTATTTTATAAAGCACAGGTGTTATAAAGCACAGGTGTTATAAAGCACAGGTGTTATAAAGCACACTTGTTATTTTATAAAGCACAGGTGTTATAAAGCACAGGTGTTATAAAGCACACGTGTTATTTTATAAAGCACAGGTGTTATAAAGCACAAGTGTTATAAAGCACAGGTGTTATAAAGCACAGGTGTTATAAATCACAGGTGTTATTTTATAAAGCACAGGTGTTATAAAGCACAGGTGTTATAAAGCACACGTGTTATTTTATAAAGCACAGGTGTTATAAAGCACAGGTGTTATAAAGCACAGGTGTTATAAAGCACAGGTGTTATAAAGCACAGGTGTTATAAAGCACACTTGTTATTTTATAAAGCACAGGTGTTATAAAGCACACGTGTTATTTTATAAAGCACAGGTGTTATAAAGCACAGGTGTTATAAAGCACAGGTGTTATAAAGCACAGGTGTTATAAATCACAGGTGTTATTTTATAAAGCACAGGTGTTATAAAGCACAGGTGTTATGAAGCACACGTGTTATTTTATAAAGCACAGGTGTTATAAAGCACAGGTGTTATAAAGCACAGGTGTTATAAAGCACACTTGTTATTTTATAAAGCACAGGTGTTATAAAGCACAGGTGTTATAAAGCACACGTGTTATTTTATAAAGCACAGGTGTTATAAAGCACAGGTGTTATAAAGCACAGGTGTTATAAAGCACAGGTGTTATAAATCACAGGTGTTATTTTATAAAGCACAGGTGTTATAAAGCACAGGTGTTATAAAGCACAGGTGTTATAAAGCACACGTGTTATTTTATAAAGCACAGGTGTTATAAAGCACAGGTGTTATAAAGCACAGGTGTTATTTTATAAAGCACAGGTGTTATAAAGCACAGGTGTTATAAAGCACAGGTGTTATAAAGCACAGGTGTTATAAAGCACAGGTGTTATAAAGCACACTTGTTATATTATAAAGCACAGGTGTTATAAAGCACAGGTGTTATAAAGCACAGGTGTTATAAAGCACACTTATTTTATAAAGCACAGGTGTTATAAAGCACAGGTGTTATAAAGCACAGGTGTTATTTTATAAAGCACAGGTGTTATAAAGCACAGGTGTTATTTTATAAAGCACAGGTGTTATAAAGCACAGGTGTTATTTTATAAAGCACAGGTGTTATAAAGCACACGTGTTATTTTATAAAGCACAGGTGTTATTTTATAAAGCACAGGTGTTATAAAGCACAGGTGTTATAAAGCACACGTGTTATTTTATAAAGCACAGGTGTTATAAAGCACAGGTGTTATAAAGCACAGGTGTTATAAAGCACAGGTGTTATTTTATAAAGCACAGGTGTTATAAAGCACAGGTGTTATAAAGCGCACTTGTTATTTTATAAAGCACAGGTGTTATAAAGCACAGGTGTTATAAAGCACACTTGTTATTTTATAAAGCACAGGTGTTATAAAGCACAGGTGTTATAAAGCACACTTGTTATTTTATAAAGCACAGGTGTTATAAAGCACAGGTGTTTATTTTATAAAGCACAGGTGTTATAAAGCACAGGTGTTATAAAGCACAGGTGTTATAAAGCACACTTGTTATTTTATAAAGCACAGGTGTTATAAAGCACAGGTGTTATAAAGCACAGGTGTTATTTTATAAAGCACAGGTGTTATAAAGCACAGGTGTTATTTTATAAAGCACAGGTGTTATAAAGCACAGGTGTTATAAAGCACAGGTGTTATAAAGCACACTTGTTATTTTATAAAGCACAGGTGTTATAAAGCACAGGTGTTATAAAGCACAGGTGTTATAAAGCACACTTGTTATTTTATAAAGCACAGGTGTTATAAAGCACAGGTGTTATTTTATAAAGCACAGGTGTTATGAAGCACAGGTGTTATAAAGCACAGGTGTTATAAAGCACACTTGTTATTTTATAAAGCACAGGTGTTATAAAGCACAGGTGTTATTTTATAAAGCACAGGTGTTATAAAGCACAGGTGTTATAAAGCACACTTGTTATTTTATAAAGCACAGGTGTTATAAAGCACAGGTGTTATAAAGCACACTTGTTATTTTATAAAGCACAGGTGTTATAAAGCACAGGTGTTATAAAGCACAGGTGTTATTTTATAAAGCACAGGTGTTATAAAGCACAGGTGTTATAAAGCACACTTGTTATTTTATAAAGCACAGGTGTTATAAAGCACAGGTGTTATTTTATAAAGCACAGGTGTTATAAAGCACAGGTGTTATAAAGCACACTTGTTATTTTATAAAGCACAGGTGTTATAAAGCACAGGTGTTATTTTATAAAGCACAGGTGTTATAAAGCACAGGTGTTATAAAGCACACTTGTTATTTTATAAAGCACAGGTGTTATAAAGCACAGGTGTTATAAAGCACAGGTGTTATAAAGCACACTTGTTATTTTATAAAGCACAGGTGTTATAAAGCACAGGTGTTATAAAGCACAGGTGTTATAAAGCACAGGTGTTATTTTATAAAGCACAGGTGTTATAAAGCACAGGTGTTATTTTATAAAGCACAGGTGTTATAAAGCACAGGTGTTATAAAGCACAGGTGTTATAAAGCACACTTGTTATTTTATAAAGCACAGGTGTTATAAAGCACAGGTGTTATAAAGCACAGGTGTTATAAAGCACACTTGTTATTTTATAAAGCACAGGTGTTATAAAGCACAGGTGTTATTTTATAAAGCACAGGTGTTATAAAGCACTCTTGTTATTTTATAAAGCACAGGTGTTATAAAGCACAGGTGTTATAAAGCACAGGTGTTATAAAGCACACTTGTTATTTTATAAAGCACAGGTGTTATAAAGCACAGGTGTTATTTTATAAAGCACAGGTGTTATAAAGCACAGGTGTTATAAAGCACAGGTGTTATAAAGCACACTTGTTATTTTATAAAGCACAGGTGTTATAAAGCACAGGTGTTATAAAGCACACTTGTTATTTTATAAAGCACAGGTGTTATAAAGCACAGGTGTTATAAAGCACAGGTGTTATAAAGCACAGGTGTTATAAAGCACAGGTGTTATAAAGCACAGGTGTTATAAAGCACAGGTGTTATTTTATAAAGCACAGGTGTTATAAAGCACAGGTGTTATAAAGCACACTTGTTATTTTATAAAGCACAGGTGTTATAAAGCACAGGTGTTATAAAGCACAGGTGTTATAAAGCACACTTGTTATTTTATAAAGCACAGGTGTTATAAAGCACAGGTGTTATAAAGCACAGGTGTTATAAAGCACACTTGTTATTTTATAAAGCACAGGTGTTATAAAGCACAGGTGTTATAAAGCACAGGTGTTATTTTATAAAGCACAGGTGTTATAAAGCACTCTTGTTATTTTATAAAGCACAGGTGTTATAAAGCACAGGTGTTATAAAGCACAGGTGTTATAAAGCACACTTGTTATTTTATAAAGCACAGGTGTTATAAAGCACAGGTGTTATTTTATAAAGCACAGGTGTTATAAAGCACAGGTGTTATAAAGCACAGGTGTTATAAAGCACACTTGTTATTTTATAAAGCACAGGTGTTATAAAGCACAGGTGTTATAAAGCACACTTGTTATTTTATAAAGCACAGGTGTTATAAAGCACAGGTGTTATAAAGCACAGGTGTTATAAAGCACAGGTGTTATAAAGCACAGGTGTTATAAAGCACAGGTGTTATTTTATAAAGCACAGGTGTTATAAAGCACAGGTGTTATAAAGCACACTTGTTATTTTATAAAGCACAGGTGTTATAAAGCACAGGTGTTATAAAGCACAGGTGTTATAAAGCACACTTGTTATTTTATAAAGCACACGTGTTATAATTATTATTATTATAATCAAGGGGAAGCGCTAAACCCGTAGGACTATACAGCACCTGGAATGTAAGTGCAGTGAGCACCTGGAATGTAAGTGCAGTGAGCACCTGGAATGTAAGTGCAGTGAGCACCTGGAATGTAAGTGCAGTGAGCACTTGGAATGTAAGTGCAGTGAGCACCTGGAATGTAAGTGCAGTGAGCACCTGGAATGTAAGTGCAGTGAGCACCTGGAATGTAAGTGCAGTGAGCACCTGGAATGTAAGTGCAGTGAGCACTTGGAATGTAAGTGCAGTGAGCACCTGGAATGTAAGTGCAGTGAGCACCTGGAATGTAAGTGCAGTGAGCACCTGGAATGTAAGTGCAGTGAGCACCTGGAATGTAAGTGCAGTGAGCACTTGGAATGTAAGTGCAGTGAGCACCTGGAATGTAAGTGCAGTGAGCACCTGGAATGTAAGTGCAGTGAGCACCTGGAATGTAAGTGCAGTGAGCACCTGGAATGTAAGTGCAGTGAGCACCTGGAATGTAAGTGCAGTGAGCACCTGGAATGTAAGTGCAGTGAGCACCTGGAATGCAAGTGCAGTGAGCACCTGGAATGTAAGTGCAGTGAGCACCTGGAATGTAAGTGCAGTGAGCACCTGGAATGCAAGTGCAGTGAGGACCTGGAATGCAAGTGCAGTGAGCACCTGGAATGCAAGTGCAGTGAGCACCTGGAATGCAAGTGCAGTGAGGACCTGGAATGTAAGTGCAGTGAGCACCTGGAATGCAAGTGCAGCGAGGACCTGGAATGCAAGTGCAGTGAGGACCTGGAATGCAAGTGCAGTGAGCACCTGTAATGCAAGTGCAGCGAGCACCTGTAATGCAAGTGCAGCGAGGACCTGGAATGCAAGTGCAGTGAGCACCTGGAATGCAAGTGCAGCGAGGACCTGGAATGCAAGTGCAGTGAGGACCTGGAATGCAAGTGCAGTGAGCACCTGGAATGCAAGTGCAGTGAGCACCTGGAATGCAAGTGCAGTGAGCACCTGGAATGCAAGTGCAGTGAGCACCTGGAATGCAAGTGCAGTGAGCACCTGGAATGCAAGTGCAGCGAGGACCTGGAATGCAAGTGCAGTGAGCACCTGGAATGCAAGTGCAGCAAGGACCTGGAATGCAAGTGCAGTGAGCACCTGGAATGCAAGTGCAGTGAGCACCTGGAATGCAAGTGCAGTGAGCACCTGGAATGCAAGTGCAGCGAGGACCTGGAATGCAAGTGCAGTGAGCACCTGGAATGCAAGTGCAGTGAGCACTTGGAATGCAAGTGCAGTGAGCACCTGGAATGCAAGTGCAGTGAGGACCTGGAATGCAAGTGCAGTGAGGACACTGGAATGCAAGTGCAGTGAGGACCTGGAATGCAAGTGCAGTGAGGACCTGGAATGCAAGTGCAGTGAGGACCTGAAATGCAAGTGCAGTGAGGACCTGGAATGCAAGTGCAGTGAGGACCTGGAATGCAAGTGCAGTGAGGACCTGGAATGCAAGTGCAGTGAGGACCTGGAATGCAAGTGCAGTGAGGACCTGGAATGCAAGTGCAGTGAGGACCTGGAATGCAAGTGCAGTGAGGACCTGGAATGCAAGTGCAGTGAGGACCTGGAATGCAAGTGCAGTGAGCACCTGGAATGCAAGTGCAGTGAGGACCTGGAATGCAAGTGCAGTGAGCACCTGGAATGCAAGTGCAGTGAGCACCTGGAATGCAAGTGCAGTGAGGACCTGGAATGCAAGTGCAGTGAGGACCTGGAATGCAAGTGCAGTGAGGACCTGGAATGCAAGTGCAGTGAGCACCTGGAATGCAAGTGCAGTGAGCACCTGGAATGCAAGTGCAGTGAGGACCTGGAATGCAAGTGCAGTGAGGACCTGGAATGCAAGTGCAGTGAGGACCTAGAATGCAAGTGCAGTTAGGACCTAGAATGCAAGTGCAGTGAGGACCTTTAATGCAAGTGCAGTGAGGACCTGGAATGCAAGTGCAGTGAGGACCTGGAATGCAAGTGCAGTGAGGACCTAGAATGCAAGTGCAGTGAGGACTTGGAATGCAAGTGCAGTGAGCACCTGGAATGTAAGTGCAGTGAGCACCTGGAATGCAAGTGCAGTGAGGACCTGGAATGCAAGTGCAGTGAGGACCTGGAATGCAAGTGCAGTGAGGACCTAGAATGCAAGTGCAGTGAGGACCTAGAATGCAAGTGCAGTGAGGACCTAGAATGCAAGTGCAGTGAGGACCTGGAATGCAAGTGCAGTGAGGACCTGGAATGCAAGTGCAGTGAGGACCTAGAATGCAAGTGCAGTGAGGACCTGGAATACAAGTGCAGTGAGGACCTGGAATGTAAGTGCAGTGAGGACCTGGAATACAAGTGCAGTGAGGACCTGGAATACAAGTGCAGTGAGGACCTGGAATGCAAGTGCAGTGAGGACCTGGAATGCAAGTGCAGTGAGGACCTGGAATACAAGTGCAGTGAGGACCTGGAATGCAAGTGCAGTGAGGACCTGGAATGCAAGTGCAGTGAGGACCTAGAATGCAAGTGCAGTGAGCACCTGGAATGTAAGTGCAGTGAGCACCTGGAATGCAAGTGCAGTGAGCACCTGGAATGCAAGTGCAGTGAGGACCTGGAATGCAAGTGCAGTGAGGACCTGGAATGCAAGTGCAGTGAGGACCTGGAATGCAAGTGCAGTGAGGACCTAGAATGCAAGTGCAGTGAGCACCTGGAATGTAAGTGCAGTGAGCACCTGGAATGCAAGTGCAGTGAGCACCTGGAATGCAAGTGCAGTGAGGACCTGGAATACAAGTGCAGTGAGGACCTGGAATACAAGTGCAGTGAGGACCTGGAATGCAAGTGCAGTGAGGACCTGGAATACAAGTGCAGTGAGGACCTGGAATACAAGTGCAGTGAGCACCTGGAATGCAAGTGCAGTGAGCACCTGGAATGCAAGTGCAGTGAGCACCTGGAATGCAAGTGCAGTGAGGACCTGGAATGCAAGTGCAGTGAGGACCTGGTATCGTAAGGGTTCTTGAATGGAGATATCACAGGTTGAAAGTAGACACACTTGTAGGATGGTAAATATATTGTCAGACTGAGATGAGAGATGGAGCCCGGTGCCAAGCCTGTTCACGTTTTGTAGGTCTGCCGCCGAGTGAGGACGGGACAGGGGGATCACTGCCCATGTGTATCCCTATGACGTCACACCAAGCCAAAGGCCTACGAGGGATCTCGTGTCTAAAGCACAGGGATGATACTAATATGCTATGCTATATAATACTGGGAATACAGGGATCAGCAACTATGCTGACAGCTCGGTCATGTTACGTATGTCGTCCCGACATACACTACTATCTATAGGCTGAACAGGCAGGCGGATCTGGGCTGATTCTATACAATAACAAATGCATATATAACTTAGAACTAATGGATGGTACAACATGATTTTGACGTAATGGGTGTTAACGTAATCATTACAAACTATAAGAACAAATCATTATACAATATGGATGGAATTGATCGATCGATCTGTATTCATGCACTCTACGGATTCTGAGGAAGAATAATTATATACAAAGAAGTGTTTAACAGAAAGGCAGATTCGGTGCACGCAAATCTAGACTGTTAATTCTCAGAATACGGAGGGAACGTGAACACGAAAAATTTCTGACAAACTGATCAGCTAATAATAAAACACACAATTGACAAATTCATTCATCTCGGACATCTAATTATGCAGACTGTTTACACTTAAACCCAATTCTGCGAGGGTAAGGTTTACGTATGCAGAATGGTTATCATCTCTGGGAGGATTGAATTCCTCTGCAATGGCTAACACATGCCTTGACTGAGAGAGATCTGAACGAGTATCTACAAAAGATACAACTACAATCACTAGTGACTGTGGAATTACTAACTCGTCTGCTAGGAGTACTCAACTCGACTATTCGATACAGTAATTCTTGGCTCATTACAAAGTCACTAATGGGTACTGGTGGCTTCACAGTAAGAATAAGCTCTTCCTGGAGCAGGAATCGAATCACACCAGAACACAAGGGATCGGTTCTTTGGGAATTTTTGACATCCTCGACAGTAAATGGAGGATCTGCAGTAACTACACTAACGTGTCGCGATAAAGCATCTGCGACTACATTCGACTTGCCAGGTAAATGTTCAAAAGTGGGATTGAACTCTTGGATAGTCAGGGACCATCTGGCTAACCTTCCAGTAGGCTGTTTGTTCTGGAATAAAGGTAACAGTTCTTCCTTACTGGAGGAAAGAACAAACTCGGTGGAGTGGATGACTCCCCCCGGTTGAAAAAATTAATGCTATAACACGCAATATGAGCAAGGGAGAACGAATCTACTATCTCAACTGCAAGCACAGGAGAAAAGAAATGAACACGGTGAACAATGCTGATATTCAATCTGAGTCGCACACAGTGACACGAGGTATCAGCTATAAAGAAACTACACTTACGTTAATATGTGAAAGTTATTCGAGAAATAACTTCTTACGATGCACTGATTACTGTCAACTAGGATGGGATCACCATCTGGAACATTAGGAACAACAACAGACACTCTAGTGAGAACACTAGCTGTAACAGAGACGTCTTTCTGCAGACAGCATGTCACATCAACAAGAGATGGCATTACTAGTTGCAAGTAATCGTTTTCTGACAAGGCATCCCCTGTGGAGAAACTACTACTCGAACTAGCAGTCATTGCAGGGATAGGCTGTGCACTCAAGGCAGTCTGAGTGTCCCCGGACACTTGAGGCAACGGAACACTATCCTGCAAGTCTGAAGGTATAGGTGGAACACAGATGGGAATGACAGAATTACTAGTGCCTGACCGCTCGGCTACGTTAATAAGTAATTCACGGATCTATAGGAACTTAATCTGAACTTCACATTTCGCAGCACTTTAACAAATCTCAGATACAAGCTGTGAGAACAAACACATTGCTCAAGGGCTAGGTATTGTCTTTCAGTCAGTAAGGGAATGTTGGTACTGTGGACTGATTCATATTGACTTTGACTGGAATGATACACTAAGTGAACGTTCAAAAGTGACTGGGACATCTTCTCAGTGAAAATACTGAAGGGCATAAGTCAAGAAAAATGGAGAGAATGACACAGTAAGCTTAAATGGAAAAAAAAAATGCTTAACTATTCTGCATAAGTAATTAAAAATTGACAAGTTACACAGTAAGCAAAGAACTCACACAAGAAAAAAAAAATATGCAACTTAACAAACACTGAAAATCAAGAGAACTTGTACTTGCTCAAATCTAATATGCCCAATTTTTACTTTAAATTGAATAAATGGCACAGTGAGTTGTCTTTACTTTCAATGCAACAAGGAAAATACACAATAAAATAATAGAATGGACTCAATAAACTTGTGCAAAAATTAAAACAAACACACAATTCACTGAAATAAAAATTAAAATGACAGACAGAATAAAATACTATGCACAGAACAGAGCATAAGAAACTGCACTGTAATAAACTGTATTGCACAACACTGCATAAAATTTTCTGCAAGAAAAACTTTAATAGCAACACAATATTTGCACAAGAATTATTGCAAAATGAGTCTATGTGCAATAATAAAAATTATAACACACAAGAAAAGAAATATATCAAGGAATGAACACTTTAACTCTTAACTGCACTTAAACAACAAGCAAAAGAACAATTTACTTTAGAAGGAGAATTTAAAAATTGCACTAAGAGTGAATTTGTTCAATAAAACATGAAAAAAAATAATAGATGCAAAAAATACATAACAAAACAGAGGGTTGAACACTTACAGTGTTGCAGAACACATCAACATAAACACAATACTAGAATTTTCTTGCAATGAAACTTGATGTTTTTTTAAAAAATTTTGTAAACAGATTTCTTGCTGGAGCTTTAAAAATGGCACTATTGTCTGTGGAAATAAGACAAATTAAACACTGGCTAAATGGAAAGAATATGAACACAAGAATGTTCAACACACAGGGAACAAAACAAAAATTACACAAATGCTGGGAAGAAAAAATAACAGACAACACTGAGTTGTGATGCAGAATATGAGGTGAAAAAGTTACTGAGTTAATACACTGGAATTCTGAAGTTTAAACACAAGTTCTATATTGCTCATATGTTGCACACACAACAAAGGAAACACTAAGTACTTACTTCAAGTGTATAAAAAGAAACACAACACAACAGATATAAAATAATGCACGAAAATTAACACTGAATTAAGGAGATTAAAAGAAATGAATGCAATCAGTACATGATAAACACTGAGTCTGATCAAGAGTCACTGAGTGTCACTAAGAGAAAAATTCACTGGGAACACAAAAGAAATGTCTCAACACTCGCAAATGTCTCTAAAAAAAAAAATATTATAGCTGTAACAACTTGAAGAATGAGACTGATGGATTGTTTATATCGTCTTGCTGCTGTCCTCTGCACAGATGATCGTAGAATTGCGCTTAAATCGGCGAGAGACAACACACAGGAGGCTTTATAAAGATGGCGCGAACACACTCTAGCTCTTGACCCCCTATGTGGTCCTTAAAATATGGTGCTACAACCCTTAGCAGTGCACCAAAACACTGATGAGGTAGATGAGTTGTAATGGCCGACTGTAGTTGGGTATGTGGGTAATGGCTGAGCGAGGCGTCTGAGACCGGCAAAAGTGCGACACACGTGATCGTGAGTGGTTGGGCTTATGGGTTGAACGTCGTAAGCCTCACTGAGAAAACCCACACTGCCGCGAAGATAATTCTAAGCCGGCTGGCTTAGAAGAAACCCACGAAATACTACAACACCACAAGGATGACAAGGAGCACTCAGAATGCTTGGAACTTGAATCACAAGCGATGAAGGCTACTCATGTGGCTTGCTTGAGTACTGGGGTAAGACACCTGGGTTAGTTGCTAGCTGGCTTATCTTAACCCTTCACACAGAATAGCTTGATAACTTCACACGATGAGCACAGGAGGGGTGGAAGCTGGCTTGGCAGGCAAAATAATTGGATGGAGTAGGCTAGGCTGGACTGGACTCGGGTGTTCTGACTCCCCCACCACAGACTGGAAGCTGGCTTATTTTGCAAACTCGGGTCAACCCCTCGGGAGTAATGCAAAAGCAGATAACCACTAATACAAAGAGACTGACCAGTGAATAATGTAGAAGCTGGTAGAGTAGCTGGCTTGAGGTAGCTGGATGGGGTGAACCTCGGTAGGCCTACTGGTAACACGAAATGGCCGTCTTGCTGGTCGACAACTTTATCTCCCGAAATCGCTGTAATCGTCAGAATTACAGGCTCACCGCTGTCACCATTTATCGTAAAGAGTTCTTTAATGGAGATATCACAGGTTGAAAGTAGACACACTTGTAGGATGGTAAATATATTGTCAGACTGAGATGAGAGATGGAGCCCGGTGCCAAGCCTGTTCACGTTTTGTAGGTCTGCCGCCGAGTGAGGACGGGACAGGGGGATCACTGCCCATGTGTATCCCTATGACGTCACACCAAGCCAAAGGCCTACGAGGGATCTCGTGTCTAAAGCACAGGGATGATACTAATATGCTATGCTATATAATACTGGGAATACAGGGATCAGCAACTATGCTGACACTGGAATGCAAGTGCAGTGAGGACCTAGAATGCAAGTGCAGTGATGACCTAGAATCCAAGTGCAGTGAGGACCTGGAATGCAAGTGCAGTGAGGACCTGGAATGCAAGTGCAGTGAGGACCTAGAATGCAAGTGCAGTGAGGACCTGGAATACAAGTGCAGTGAGGACCTAGAATGCAAGTGCAGTGAGGACCTGGAATGCAAGTGCAGTGAGGACCTAGAATGCAAGTGCAGTGAGCACCTGGAATGCAAGTGCAGTGAGGACCTGGAATGCAAGTGCAGTGAGGACCTAGAATGCAAGTGCAGTGAGCACCTGGAATGTAAGTGCAGTGAGGACCTGGAATGTAAGTGCAGTGAGGACCTGGAATGTAAGTGCAGTGAGCACCTGGAATACAAGTGCAGTGAGGACCTAGAATGTAAGTGCAGTGAGCACCTGGAATGTAAGTGCAGTGAGCACCTGGAATGTAAGTGCAGTGAGGACCTAGAATACAAGTGCAGTGAGCACCTGGAATGTAAGTGCAGTGAGGACCTGGAATGTAAGTGCAGTGAGGACCTGGAATGTAAGTGCAGTGAGGACCTGGAATGTAAGTGCAGTGAGGACCTGGAATGTAAGTGCAGTGAGGACCTGGAATGTAAGTGCAGTGAGGACCTGGAATGCAAGTGCAGTGAGGACCTGGTCAATATTACTGTAATATTTCCGCCTCTTTTAATTACCGCTGATCATGATAATATTACCGTGTAAAAGTTCAACATTAATCTAATATAAATTCACATTTAAATGTTATTCATTGAAGTGTAACAATAGTGAGGGTTTTACACTTACTCTGTAATCTGCAGGGAGGGGGGGGGAGTGGCAGGGAGGGGTCCTTCCCTCGTGGCAGGGAGGGGTCCTTCCCTCGTGGCAGGGAGGGGGGTCCTTCCCTCGTGGCAGGGAGGGGGGGGGTCCTTCCCTCGTGGCAGGGAGGGGGGGGTCCTTCCCTCGTGGCAGGGAGGGGGGGGGGTCCTTCCCGCGTGGCAGGGGAGGGTCCTTCCCTCGTGGCAGGGGAGGGTCCTTCCCTCGTGGCAGGGGAGGGTCCTTCCCTCGTGGCAGGGGAGGGTCCTTCCCTCGTGGCAGGGGAGGGTCCTTCCCTCGTGGCAGGGGAGGGAGGGGGTGACATACCCCCTTACTCTGGCTTAATGAGAGGTTATCACGGGAGCAAAGCAGAGCAGTAGCAGTCATAGTGCGCACCAAATAATTACTTTCATTAGGCGAGGGGTCTCTCTCTCTCTCTCTCTCTCTCTCTCTCTCTCTCTCTCTCACGGTACGGGCCCTGTTATCCCTCCCTCCCTTCTGCCATCCCTTTGCTCTCCCTCTTATCCTTTTTCATTAAATCAGATATAATAGAGACGTTGTGCTCATTAACCAGACCCACAATACTCCATTGATCTCAGAGAGTAAATATATCCTTGTGTCCTGCTGCCCCGTGTGTCCTGCCTCCATGTTACTGCCCCGTGTGTCCTGCTGCCCCGTGTGTCCTGCTGCCCCGTGTGTCCTGCCTCCATGTTACTGCCCCGTGTGTCCTGCCCCCACGTTACTGCCCCGTGTGTCCTGCCTCCATGTTACTGCCCCGTGTGTCCTGCCTCCCACGTTACTGACCCTGTGTCCTGCCTCCATGTTACTGCCCAGTGTGTCCTGCCCCCACGTTACTGCCCCGTGTGTCCTGCCTCCATGTTACTGCCCCGTGTGTCCTGCCCCCCACGTTACTGCCCCATGTGTCCTGCCTCCATGTTACTGCCCCGTGTGTCCTGCCTCCATGTTACTGCCCCGTGTGTCCTGCCCCCCACGTTACTGCCCCGTGTGTCCTGCCTCCATGTTACTGCCCCGTGTGTCCTGCCCCCACGTAACTGCCCCGTGTGTCCTGCCTCCATGTTACTGCCCCGTGTGTCCTGCCTCCATGTTACTGCCCCGTGTGTCCTGCCCCCACGTTACTGCCCCGGGTGTCCTGCCCCCAGGTTACTGGCCCGTGTGTCCTGCCTCCATGTTACTGCCCCGTGTGTCCTGCCCCCACGTTACTGCCCCGTGTGTCCTGCCTCCATGGTACTGCCCCGTGTGTCCTGCCTCCATGTTACTGCCCCGTGTGTCCTGCCCCCACGTTACTGCCCCGTGTGTCCTGCCTCCATGTTACTGCCCCGTGTGTCCTGCCTCCCACGTTACTGCCCCTGTGTCCTGCCTCCATGTTACTGCCCAGTGTGTCCTGCCCCCACGTTACTGCCCCGTGTGTCCTGCCTCCATAGTTCGGCCCCGTGTGTACTGGCCCCCACGTTACTGCCCCGTGTGTCCTGCTGCCCCGTGTGTCCTGCCTCCATATTACTGCCCCGTGTGTCCTGCCCCCCACGTTACTGCCCCGTGTGTCCTGCCTCCAAGTTAGTGCCCCGTGTGTACTGCTGCCCCGTGTGTCCTGCCTCCATATTACTGCCCCGTGTGTCCTGCCTCCATGTTACTGCCCCGTGTGTCCTGCCCCCACGTTACTGCCCCATGTGTCCTGCCCCCACGTTACTGCCCCGTGTGTCCTGCCTCCATGTTACTGCCCCGTGTGTCCTGCCCCCACGTTACTGCCCCGTGTGTCCTGCCTCCATGGTACTGCCCCGTGTGTCCTGCCTCCATGTTACTGCCCCGTGTGTCCTGCCCCCACGTTACTGCCCCGTGTGTCCTGCCTCCATGTTACTGCCCCGTGTGTCCTGCCTCCATGTTACTGCCCCGTGTGTCCTGCCCCCACGTTACTGCCCCGTGTGTCCTGCCTCCATGTTACTGCCCCGTGTGTCCTGCCCCCACGTTACTGCCCCGTGTGTCCTGCCTCCATGTTACTGCCCCGTGTGTCCTGCCTCCATGTTACTGCCCCGTGTGTCCTGCCCCCACGTTACTGCCCCGTGTGTCCTGCCTCCATGTTACTGCCCCGTGTGTCCTGCCTCCCACGTTACTGCCCCGTGTGTCCTGCCTCCATGTTACTGCCCCGTGTGTCCTGCCCCCCACGTTACTGCCCCGTGTGTCCTGCCTCCATGTTACTGCCCCGTGTGTCCTGCCCCCACGTTACTGCCCCGTGTGTCCTGCCTCCATGTTACTGCCCCGTGTGTCCTGCCTCCATGTTACTGCCCCGTGTGTCCTGCCCCCACGTTACCGCCCCGTGTGTCCTGCCCCCACGTTACTGCCCCGTGTGTCCTGCCTCCATGTTACTGCCCCGTGTGTCCTGCCCCCACGTTACTGCCCCGTGTGTCCTGCCTCCATGGTACTGCCCCGTGTGTCCTGCCTCCATGTTACTGCCCCGTGTGTCCTGCCCCCACGTTACTACCCCGTGTGTCCTGCCTCCATGTTACTGCCCCGTGTGTCCTGCCTCCATGTTACTGCCCCGTGTGTCCTGCCTCCATGTTACTGCCCCGTGTGTCCTGCCTCCATGTTACTGCCCCATGTGTCCTGCCTCCATGTTACTGCCCCGTGTGTCCTGCCCCCCACGTTACTGCCCCGTGTGTCCTGCCTCCATGTTACTGCACCGTTTGTCCTGCCCCCACGTTACTGCCCCGTGTGTCCTGCCTCCATGTTACTGCCCCGTGTGTCCTGCCCCCACGTTACTGCCCCGTGTGTCCTGCCCCCACGTTACTGCCCCATGTGTCCTGCCCCCACGTTACTGCCCCGTTTGTCCTGCCTCCCACGTTACTGCCCCGTGTGTCCTGCCTCCATGTTACTGCCCCGTGTGTCCTGCCCCCACGTTACTGCCCCGTGTGTCCTGCCTCCATGTTACTGCCCCGTGTGTCCTGCCTCCACGTTACTGCCCCGTGTGTCCTGCCCCCACGTTACTGCCCCATGTGTCCTGCCCCCACGTTACTGCCCCGTTTGTCCTGCCCCCACGTTACTGCCCCGTTTGTCCTGCCCCACGTTACTGCCCCGTGTGTCCTGCCCCCACGTTACTGCCCCGTTTGTCCTGCCTCCCACGTTACTGCCCCGTGTGTCCTGCCCTCACGTTACTGCCCCCGTGTGTCCTGCCCCCACGTCACTGCCCCGTGTGTCCTGCCCCCACGTTACTGCCCCGTTTGTCCTGCCCCCACGTTACTGCCCCGTGTGTCCTGCTCCCACGTTACTGCCCCGTTTGTCCTGCCCCCACGTTACTGCCCCGTGTGTCCTGCCCCCACGTTACTGCCCCGTGTGTCCTGCCCTCACGCAACTGCCCCGTGTGTCCTGCCCTCACGTTACTGCCCCGTGTGTCCTGCCCTCACGTTACTGCCCCGTGTGTCCTGCCCTCACGTTACTGCCCCCGTGTGTCCTGCCCCCACGTTACTGCCTCATACTTCCTGCTGCCCCATGTGTCTTGCTGCCCCACATTACTGTCCCATGCTTTCTGCTGCCCCACGTTACTGCCCCATGTGTCCTGCTGGCCCACGTTACTGCCCAATGTGTGCTGCTGCCCCACGTTACTGCCCCATACTTCCTGCTGCCACACGTTACTGACCCATGCTTCCTGCTGCCCCACATTACTGCCCCATACTTCCTACTGCCTCACGTTACTGTTCCATGTGCCCTGCCCCACGTTACTGCCCCATACTTCCTGCTGCCTCACGTTACTGCCCCATGTGTCCTGCCCTCACGTTACTGCCCCATGTGTCCTGCCCTCACGTTACTGCCCCATGTGTCCTGCCCTCACGTTACTGCCCCATGTGTCCTGCCCTCACGTTACTGCCCCATGTGTCCTGCCCTCACGTTACTGCCCCATGTGTCCTGCCCTCACGTTACTGCCCCATGTGTCCTGCCCCCACGTTACTACCCATGTCTCTGAGCTATCTGACTTTTCAAATTGTATGTTAGTACATGCACAACAACCACTGTGAAAAAGTGGTGAACTTCCAAGCGCTTTCATGATTTTCTCGCATTATCAAGGAATCAAATTTGGGGAGAGTTTAAATTATGTTTGACAGTTCCTTGACCGTCTCGCCCACATCATCATAAAGGAACGGGTGAGGCGTCAGATGTCCGTAAGGTGCTGTCTCGGCCTTATAATAAGCCTTCAGCTGTTGTTATTGTCACAGTTCCTTGATAATGTAACAAAATCACGAATGCGTTTGGAATTTCACTATTTTTCACAGTGGTTATTTTTGCATATTGTGATATCACCTGTTTACTGCGATCATATTGCATATTAGTATTGTTTAAATCAACATGTGGTACACAACACCTGGGAGGAGTGAGGAGAATGCGGGTTTGGTCAGAGGAAGAGAAGAGTAACTTCGAAGCATTGATCAAGAGCCCTTCACAGACGTGAAGGGTTCTTGAAGGGTGCAAGGCTGTAACAGCTGGTCCACCCAGATGTTCCCGCCACACAGGATATGCTCACTGAGATTATGTATACTGTAGAATTGTGCTAACACGCGTACAGGTGTTCACGAACAGGTGTATTTATGCTACACATGTGTTTTAAGGTGCGCTAACACGGTTACAGGTGTTGAGCAGATGTACTAACAGTGTTGTTGTGTTGCAGCTCCGGAGCTGGTGGAGATGCCAAGCAACATAACAGTCTTGCTGGGTCAGTCTGCAACACTCACCTGCAGTGCCACTGGCACGCCTCACCCCAAGCTGGTCTGGCACTCCCGCAGGAACGGCAAAGTTCGCACCGACCACGGTGAGTATTTGTTCCCACCAGGGTGAGTCATTGTTTACCCCAGGTTCAGTCATTGTTCCTGTCATAGAACACAGTAAGTTCCTACCACGGTGAGTATTTGTTCAGATGCTGTGAAACCAGTCGTAAGGTTCGGTATGTTATAGACTAAGGCATAAAGTCATATGTTAGCTGGATTTTTTAAAACAAGAGAATTACTGGTAGTATTTCAGTGACTTGTGCTCTCTCCAGTAGACTATTGTTCAGTGTTGACGGCTCCGTGCAGGGCAGGACACGCAGCACAGCTGGAAAACACTCACACAGTTTCTGCCTCCCTGGAAAGAATGAGATATTAAAACTACTGGGAACGTCTCCGAGAACTCTGAATGTTTTTCAATGAACACACACACACACACACACAATATATATATATATATATATATATATATATGTGTGTGTGTGTGTGTGTGTGTGTGAAGAAGTTGAGGGCCTATTCCCGAATCTTAGAGGTTAAGACTGGATTCAGCGGGTCAAAGGCACACCCTAAACTATCTTCAGCAGGTCAAGGGTCCACCCTAAACTAGCTTCAGCAGGTCAAGGGTCCACCCTAAACTAGCTTCAGCAGGTCAAGGGTCCACCCTAAACTAGCTTCAGCAGGTCAAGGGTCCACCCTAAACTAGCTTCAGCAGGTCAAGGGTCCACCCTAAACTAGCTTCAGCAGGTCAAGGGTCCACCCTAAACTAGCTTCAGCAGGTCAAGGGTCCACCCTAAACTAGCTTCAGCAAGTGACTGGGTATAGGTCTGGAATATAGTAAGGGAGGTGAGGTAGGAGTGGAGGATAGTTTTCACAGAGAAGTGGCTCGTTACCAAGTTTTAATCCCGGGAAATGAGAGGTAAGCGGGCCTGGGTTCACTCCCATTTTTTTCCCCCGGCGACGGTAATTGGCTTCGACAGTAGCCCGGCCGGAAGCAATTAACAGGTGGCAACCATCTACTCCGGGAGTAGTGGCGAGTTGCAACATCCCCCCCACCTCCACCACCACCAACAGGCGGGGGTGGAAGGGGAGGGGTGTTTGGTGGGAGGAAGAATGGATTGGGGGACGCAAGAAACAATACACTAACAATTGTTAGTGTCCTGTGGGACCGAGCCGCGGGGGCGATGATTCGCTGAACCGTTAACAAGTATTAACGGTAAGCAGGGTTTAATAGGCTTTGGGTTGTTGATGGGTGAATGATGGTTGTTGATGGGTGAATGATGGTTGTTGATGGGTGAATGATGGTTGTTGAAAGGGGGGTGTGGTTGTTGATGGGTGAATGATGGTTGTTGATGGGTGAATGATGGGTGTTGTTGAAATGATGGGGATGGGTGTGGTTGTTGATGCGTGAAGGATGGTTGTTGATGGGTGAATGATGGTTGTTGATGGGTGAATGATGGTTGTTGATGGGTGAATGATGGTTGTTGATGGGTGAATGATGGTTGTTGAAAGGGGGGTGTGGTTGTTGATGGGTGAATGATGGTTGTTGATGGGTGAATGATGGTTGTTGAAAGGGGGGTGTGGTTGTTGATGGGTGAATGATGGTTGTTGATGGGTGAATATTGATGGTTGTTGATGGGTGAATGACGGTTGTTGATGGGTGAATGATGGTTGTTGATGGGTGAATGATGGTTGTTAATGGGTGAATGATGGTTGTTAATGGGTGAATGATGGTTGTTGAAAGGGGAGTGTGGTTGTTGATGGGTGAATGATGGTTGTTGATGGGTGAATGATGGTTGTTGATGGGTGAATGATGGTTGTTGATGGGTGAATGATGGTTGTTGATGGGTGAATGATGGTTGTTGATGGGTGAATGATGGTTGTTAATGGGTGAATGATGGTTGTTGAAAGGGGAGTGTGGTTGTTGATGGGTGAATGATGGTTGTTGATGGGTGAATGATGGTTGTTGATGGGTGAATGATGGTTGTTGATGGGCGAATGATGGTTGTTGATGGGTGAATGATGGTTGTTGATGGGTGAATGATGGTTGTTGATGGATGAATGATGACTGTTGATGGGTGAATGATGACTGTTGATGGGTGAATGATGGTTGTTGATGGGTGAATGATGGTTGTTGATGGGTGAATGATGGTTGTTGATGGGTGAATGATGGTTGTTGATGGGTGAATGATGGTTGTT
>NC_091374.1:848575-861075 GCF_038502225.1 Cherax quadricarinatus
TTTTCTTGCTACCATCTTCACCTCTGTTGTACAGTGCTAAGTGACCTTTCCAGGTTTAATGCTTTCCCTCTATTATTAATAATAAGTAACAGCCTGGTTGATCAGACCCTGATCCATCACGAGGCCTGGTTTCAGACCAGGCCACGGGGGTGTTGGCCCCCGAAGCCCTCTCCAGGTATCTTCAGGCAACGCCCTGTAGTGTTCAGTACCTGGAGGTAGGTAGTTTACATATATCAAAAACCAGCTTTGGTTTAAGGAAGTGCGGCCTTAGATCTGGCTGCCTGGAGTAAATCTTAAAAGTAGTCGAAAGTAAGAACTCAGCCCTGTTGGAGCTGACTCAGACATTATAACAACCTTCCTGTGACTGACTCAGACATTATAACAACCTTCCTGTGACTCAGACATTATAACAACCTTCCTGTGACTCAGACATAACAACCTTCCTGTGACTCAGACATTATAACAACCTTCCTGTGACTCAGACATTATAACAACCTTCCTGTGACTCAGACATTATAACAACCTTCCTGTGACTCAAACATTATAGCAACCTTCCTGTGACTGACTCAGACATTATAACAACCTTCCTGTGACTCAGACATTATAGCAACCTTCCTGTGACTGACTCAGACATTATAACAACCTTCCTGTGACTGACTCAGACATTATAGCAACCTTCCTGTGACTGACTCAGACATTATAACAACCTTCCTGTGACTCAGACATTATAGCAACCTTCCTGTGACTGACTCAGACATTATAACAACCTTCCTGTGACTGACTCAGACATTATAACAACCTTCCTGTGACTGACTCAGACATTATAACAACCTTCCTGTGAATCAGACATTATAACAACCTTCCTGTGACTCAGACATTATAACAACCTTTCTGTGACTCAGACATTATAACAACCTTCCTGTGAATCAGACATTATAACAACCTTCCTGTGACTGACTCAGACATTATAGCAACCTTCCTGTGACTGACTCAGACATTATAACAACCTTCCTGTGACTGACTCAGACATTATAACAACCTTCCTGTGACTGACTCAGACATTATAACAACCTTCCTGTGACTGACTCAGACATTATAACAACCTTCCTGTGACTGACTCAGACATTATAGCAACCTTCCTGTGACTGACTCAGACATTATAACAACCTTCCTGTGACTGACTCAGACATAACAACCTTCCTGTGACTGACTCAGACATTATAACAACCTTCCTGTGACTGACTCAGACATTATAACAACCTTCCTGTGAATCAGACATTATAACAACCTTCCTGTGACTCAGACATTATAACAACCTTTCTGTGACTGAGACATTATAACAACCTTCCTGTGACTCAGACATTATAACAACCTTCCTGTGACTCAGACATTATAACAACCTTCCTGTGACTGACTCAGGCATTATAACAACCTTCCTGTGACTGACTCAGACATTATAACAACCTTCCTGTGACTGACTCAGACATTATAACAACCTTCCTGTGACTGACTCAGGCATTATAACAACCTTCCTGTGACTGACTCAGACATTATAACAACCTTCCTGTGACTCAGACATTATAACAACCTTCCTGTGACTCAGACATTATAACAACCTTCCTGTGACTCAGACATTATAACAACCTTCCTGTGACTCAGACATTATAACAACCTTCCTGTGACTCAGGCATTATAGCAACCTTCCTGTGACTGACTCAGACATTATAACAACCTTCCTGTGACTGACTCAGGCATTATAACAACCTTCCTGTGACTGACTTAGACATTATAACAACCTTCCTGTGACTGACTCAGACATTATAACCTTCCTGTGACTGACTCAGACATTATAACAACCTTCCTGTGACTGACTCAGACATTATAACAACCTTCCTGTGACTGACTCAGTCATTATAACAACCTTCCTGTGACTGACTCAGGCATTATAACAACCTTCCTGTGACTGACTCAGACATTATAACAACCTTCCTGTGACTGACTCAGACATTATAACAACCTTCCTGTGACTGACTCAGACATTATAACAACCTTCCTGTGACTGACTCAGACATTATAACAACCTTCCTGTGACTGACTCAGACATAACAACCTTCCTGTGACTGACTCAGACATTATAACAACCTTCCTGTGACTGACTCAAGCATTATAACAACCTTCCTGTGACTCAGACATTATAACAACCTTCCTGTGACTGACTCAGACATTATAACAACCTTCCTGTGACTCGGTCATTATAACAACCTTCCTGTGACTCAGACATTATAACAACCTTCCTGTGACTGACTCAGTCATTATAACAACCTTCCTGTGACTCAGACATTATAACAACCTTCCTGTGACTGACTCAGACATTACAACAACCTTCTTGTGACTCAGACATTATAACAACCTTCCTGTGACTCAGACATTATAACAACCTTCCTGTGACTGACTCAGTCATTATAACAACCTTCCTGTGACTCAGACATTATAACAACCTTCCTGTGACTGACTCAGACATTATAACAACCTTCCTGTGACTCAGACATTATAACAACCTTCCTGTGACTCAGACATTATAACAACCTTCCTGTGACTCAGACATTATAACAACCTTCCTGTGACTGACTCAGACATTATAACAACCTTCCTGTGACTGACTCAGACATTATAACAACCTTCCTGTGACTGACTCAGACATTATAACAACCTTCCTGTGACTGACTCAGACATTATAACAACCTTCCTGTGACTGACTCAGACATTATAACAACCTTCCTGTGACTGACTCAGACATTATAACAACCTTCCTGTGACTCAGGCATTATAACAACCTTCCTGTGACTCAGACATTATAACAACCTTCCTGTGACTCAGACATTATAACAACCTTCCTGTGACTCAGACATTATAACAACCTTCCTGTGACTCAGACATTATAACAACCTTCCTGTGACTCAGACATTATAACAACCTTCCTGTGACTCAGACATTATAACAACCTGCCTGTGACTCAGACATTATAACAACCTTCCTGTGACTGACTCAGACATTATAACAACCTTCCTGTGACTGACTCAGACATTATAACAACCTTCCTGTGACTGACTCAGACATTATAACAACCTTCCTGTGACTGACTCAGACATTATAACAACCTTCCTGTGACTGACTCAGACATTATAACAACCTTCCTGTGACTCAGACATTATAACAACCTTCCTGTGACTCAGACATTATAACAACCTTCCTGTGACTGACTCAGACATTATAACAACCTTCCTGTGACTGACTCAGACATTATAACAACCTTCCTGTGACTCAGACATTATAACAACCTTCCTGTGACTGACTCAGACATTATAACAACCTTCCTGTGACTGACTCAGACATTATAACAACCTTCCTGTGACTGACTCAGACATTATAGCAACCTTCCTGTGACTGACTCAGACATTATAACAAAGTTCCTGTGACTGACTCAGACATTATAACAACCTTCCTGTGACTCAGACATTATAACAACCTTCCTGTGACTGACTCAGACATTATAACAACCTTCCTGTGACTGACTCAGACATTATAACAACCTTCCTGTGACTGACTCAGACATTATAACAACCTTCTTGTGACTGACTCAGACATAGCAACCTTCCTGTGACTGACTCAGACATTATAACAACCTTCTTGTGACTGACTCAGACATTATAGCAACCTTCCTGTGACTGACTCAGACATTATAACAACCTTCCTGTGACTGACTCAGACATTATAACAACCTTCCTGTGACTGACTCAGACATTATAACAACCTTCCTGTGACTGACTCAGACATTATAACAACCTTCCTGTGACTCAGACATTATAACAACCTTCCTGTGACTCAGACATTATAACAACCTTCCTGTGACTCAGACATTATAACAACCTTCCTGTGACTCAGACATTATAACAACCTTCCTGTGACTGACTCAGACATTATAACAACCTTCCTGTGACTGACTCAGACATTATAACAACCTTCCTGTGACTGACTCAGGCATTATAACAACCTTCCGGTGACTGACTCAGACATTATAACAACCTTCCTGTGACTGACTCAGACATTATAACAACCTTCCTGTGACTGACTCAGACATTATAACAACCTTCCTGTGACTGACTCAGACATTATAACAACCTTCCTGTGACTGACTCAGACATTATAACAACCTTCCTGTGACTGACTCAGACATTATAACAACCTTCCTTTGACTGACTCAGACATTATAACAACCTTCCTGTGACTGACTCAGACATTATAACAACCTTCCTGTGACTGACTCAGACATTATAACAACCTTCCTGTGACTGACTCAGACATTATAACAACCTTCCTGTGACTCAGACATTATAACAACCTTCCTGTGACTCAGACATTATAACAACCTTCCTGTGACTCAGACATAACAACCTTCCTGTGACTCAGACATTATAACAACCTTCCTGTGACTCAGACATTATAACAACCTTCCTGTGACTCAGACATTATAACAACCTTCCTGTGACTCAGACATTATAACAACCTTCCTGTGACTGACTCAGACATTATAACAACCTTCCTGTGACTGACTCAGACATTATAACAACCTTCCTGTGACTGACTCAGACATTATAACAACCTTCCTGTGACTGACTCAGACATTATAACAACCTTCCTGTGACTGACTCAGACATTATAACAACCTTCCTGTGACTCAGACATTATAACAACCTTCCTGTGACTCAGACATTATAACAACCTTCCTGTGACTGACTCAGACATTATAACAACCTTCCTGTGACTGACTCAGACATTATAACAACCTTCCTGTGACTCAGACATTATAACAACCTTCCTGTGACTGACTCAGACATTATAACAACCTTCCTGTGACTGACTCAGACATTATAACAACCTTCCTGTGACTGACTCAGACATTATAACAACCTTCCTGTGAGTGACTCAGACATTATAACAACCTTCCTGTGACTGACTCAGACATTATAACAACCTTCCTGTGACTCAGACATTATAACAACCTTCCTGTGACTCAGACATTATAACAACCTTCCTGTGACTCAGACATTATAACAACCTTCCTGTGACTGACTCAGACATTATAACAACCTTCCTGTGACTGACTCAGACATTATAACAACCTTCCTGTGACTGACTCAGACATTATAACAACCTTCCTGTGACTGACTCAGACATTATAACAACCTTCCTGTGACTGACTCAGACATTATAACAACCTTCCTGTGACTGACTCAGACATTATAACAACCTTCCTGTGACTGACTCAGACATTATAACAACCTTCCTGTGACTGACTCAGACATTATAACAACCTTCCTGTGACTGACTCAGACATTATAACAACCTTCCTGTGACTGACTCAGACATTATAACAACCTTCCTGTGACTGACTCAGACATTATAACAACCTTCCTGTGACTGACTCAGACATTATAACAACCTTCCTGTGACTGACTCAGACATTATAACAACCTTCCTGTGACTGACTCAGACATTATAACAACCTTCCTGTGACTCAGACATTATAACAACCTTCCTGTGACTCAGACATTATAACAACCTTCCTGTGACTCAGACATAACAACCTTCCTGTGACTCAGACATTATAACAACCTTCCTGTGACTCAGACATTATAACAACCTTCCTGTGACTGACTCAGACATTATAACAACCTTCCTGTGACTCAGACATTATAACAACCTTCCTGTGACTCAGACATTATAACAACCTTCCTGTGACTCAGACATTATAACAACCTTCCTGTGACTCAGACATAACAACCTTCCTGTGACTCAGACATTATAACAACCTTCCTGTGACTCAGACATTATAACAACCTTCCTGTGACTGACTCAGACATTATAACAACCTTCCTGTGACTCAGACATTATAACAACCTTCCTGTGACTCAGACATTATAACAACCTTCCTGTGACTCAGACATTGTAACAACCTTCCTGTGACTCAGACATTATAACAACCTTCCTGTGACTCAGACATTATAACAACCTTCCTGTGACTGACTCAGACATTATAACAACCTTCCTGTGACTCAGACATTATAACAACCTTCCTGTGACTCAGACATTATAACAACCTTCCTGTGACTCAGACATTATAACAACCTTCCTGTGACTCAGACATTATAACAACCTTCCTGTGACTCAGACATTATAACAACCTTCCTGTGACTCAGACATAACAACCTTCCTGTGACTCAGACATTATAACAACCTTCCTGTGACTCAGACATTATAACAACCTTCCTGTGACTCAGACATAACAACCTTCCTGTGACTCAGACATTATAACAACCTTCCTGTGACTCAGACATTATAACAACCTTCCTGTGACTCAGACATTATAACAACCTTCCTGTGACTCAGACATAACAACCTTCCTGTGACTCAGACATTATAACAACCTTCCTGTGACTCAGACATTATAACAACCTTCCTGTGACTGACTCAGACATTATAACAACCTTCCTGTGACTCAGACATTATAACAACCTTCCTGTGACTCAGACATAACAACCTTCCTGTGACTCAGACATTATAACAACCTTCCTGTGACTGACTCAGACATTATAACAACCTTCCTGTGACTCAGACATTATAACAACCTTCCTGTGACTCAGACATTATAACAACCTTCCTGTGACTCAGACATTATAACAACCTTCCTGTGACTGACTCAGACATTATAACAACCTTCCTGTGACTCAGACATTATAACAACCTTCCTGTGACTCAGACATAACAACCTTCCTGTGACTCAGACATTATAACAACCTTCCTGTGACTGACTCAGCCATTATAAAACCAGATTTTTTCGTGTTTCATAAACTGTCTTTTGAGGGAAATTGTATCAAAAACTTTTTTGTCAGAATAGGCCTATGTTTGATCTTTGTCATCCTGCAGAATAGGCCTATGTTTGATCTTTGTCATCCTGTCAGAAAAAATCTGCCAGGTTGGCAAGACTGGATGTTTACCCTCCTGAAGGACGTTTTCGATGGGTTACCTGGAGGTTATTCCGGGGATCAACGCCCCCGCGGTCCGGTCCATGACCAGGCCTCTCGATGGATCAGGGCCTGATCAACTAGGCTGTTACTGCTGACCGCACGCAGTCCAACGTACGAGCCACAGCCCGGCTGATCCGGCACTGACTTTAGGTATCTGTCCAGCTCTCTCTTGAAGGCAGCCAGGGGTTTATTGGCAATTCCCCTAATGCTTGATGGGAGGCTGTTGAACAGTCTTGGGCCCCGGACACTTATGGTGTTTTCCCTTAGTGTACCAATGGCGCCCCTACTTTTTACTGGGGGCATTTTGCATCGCCTGCCGTCTTTTACTTTCGTAGGGAGTGATTTCTGTGTGCAGATTTGGGACCATTCCTTCCAAGATTTTCCAAGTGTAGATTATGATATCTCTCTCCCTCCTGCGTTCCAACGAGTACAAGTTAAGTGCTTCCAAGCGTTCCCAGTAGTTAAGGTGCTTGACAGAACTTATACGTACAGTGAAGGATCTCTGTACACTCTCTAGATCTGCGATTTCACCTGCTTTGAATGGAGATGTTAATGTACAGCAGTATTCCAGCCTAGAGAGAACAAATGATTTGAAAAGGATCATCATTGGCTTGGCATCTCTCGTTTTGAACGTTCTCATTATCCATCCTATCATTTTCTTTGCACGTGCGATCGTGGCACTGTTGTGATCCTTGAAAGTGAGATCCTCAGACATTACTACTCCCAGGTCCCTTACATTATTTTTCCGCTCTATTGTATGGCCAGAGTCAGTAGTATACTCTGTTCTAGTTATTATCTCCTCCAGTTTTCCATAACGGAGTAGTTGGAATTTGTCCTCATTGAACATCATATTGTTTACAGTTGCCCACTGGAAAACTTTGTTTATATCTTCTTGGAGGTTAACCGCGTCCTCAGCAGATGACAGCCTCATGCAGATCCTAGTATCATCCGCAAAGGATGATACGGTGCTGTGATGTATATCTCTGTCTATGTCTGATATGAGGATAAGGAATAAGATGGGGGCGAGTACTGTGCCTTGTGGAACAGAACTCTTCACTATGGCAGCCTCTGATTTAACTCAGTTGACCACTACTCTTTGTGTTCGATTTGTTAGGAAGTTGAAGATCCATCTCCCCACTTTCCCAGTTATTCCTTTAGCACGTATTCAGTTCACTATGTCACTGCACATATATATCCTTGTCACTCACTATATTACTTACAGATAGATCAATATTTGTTTATTTCCACTTGTGTCGCGGTCCCGTCCCAGACTAAGCCTCGTGGAGAATCAGGGCCTGGTCAACCAGGTTGTTACTGCTGGCCGCATGCAGTCCATCGTACGAACCACATCTCGTGCTTGTCAGGCACGGATTCCAGGAACCTGTCTAGTTCTCTCTCTCATATTTTCTCACTTTATCTGGTGTTTAATTTTCTCTAGTTCAGGGACCCACCCTGGCACAGTGTGGGTCTCTGGTCAAGTCAGTCTTTCTCACCTTCTTCTGTGTCTCATTCATGTATTTTTCCTGCCTCATTTTGTGTGCCGTAAAAGTCATCCATCTTGAAGCAAACTCATCTTTCTCATTCAGTCTCTCAATTCCTCTCATATTCCCTCTGTCCCTCTTAGCTTATCAGTGTTATTCTTCCAGTCTGAAGAGAAGGGAGAAACCTGGAGATAAGAAGAATGGGAGACGAAGGACGGGGGAGAAGAGAGGAGACAGGCACAAGAGGAGAGAATAAAAGGTGGAGAAGGGAGGAGTATTGTAGGTGATGAGGGAGAGAGAGCGATGAGAAGTAGGAAGAGGAAGAGGAGGGGAGCTGTTTAAGAGAAGGACTGCAGGAAAAAATCTTCCTGCCAGAGAGAGAGAAGGATTATATAAAGAGAGGGAAATGAAGGAGGAGGTGATCAGTGAAGCGGTAGATACCAGCAAAGGGAAGAACAGGAGGGATAAAGGTAGATACCAGCAAAGGGAAGAACAGGAGGGATAAAGGTAGATACCAGCAAAGGGAAGAACAGGAGGGATAAAGGTAGATACCAGCAAAGGGAAGAACAGGAGGGATAAAGGTAGATACCAGCAAAGGGAAGAACAGGAGGGATAAAGGCACCCAGGTGGTCAGAGAGAAGGAGAGGAGATAGGGAGATGAGGAAGGTGATAATGGATGTACATAAGCAGATGACAGGTCAGTGTGACGAGAGACGTTCTTGCCGAGTCTCCCAGACGATACATGAGGGAAAGTTGTGTTACTGTCAGCTTGCTGACATATACCTCGTTACCTGGAGGTTTTTCCGGGGATCAACGCCCCCGCGGCCCGGTCCACGACCAGGCCTCCCGATGGATCAGGGCCTGATCAACTAGGCTGTTACTGCTGGCCGCACGCAGTCCAACGTACGAGCCACAGCCCGGCTGATCCGACACTGACTTTAGGTATCTGTCCAGCTCTCTCTTGAAGGCAGCCAGGGGTTTATTGGCAATTCCCCTAATGCTTGATGGGAGGCTGTTGAACAGTCTTGGGCCCCGGACACTTATGGTGTTTTCCCTTAGTGTACCAATGGAGCCCCTACTTTTTATTGGGGGCATTTTGCATCGCCTGCCCAGTCTTTTACTTTCGTAGGGAGTGATTTCTGTGTGCAGATTTGGGACCATTCCTTCCAGGATTTTCCAAGTGTAGATTATGATATATCTCTCTCCTGTGTTCCAACGAGTACAAGTCAAGTGCTTCCAAGCGTTCCCAGTAGTTAAGGTGCTTGACAGAACTTATACGTGCAGTAAAGGATCTCTGTACACTCTCTAGATCTGCGATTTCACCTTCTTTGAATGGAGATGGTAATGTACAGCAGTATTCCAGCCTAGAGAGCACAAGTGATTTGAAAAGGATCATCATTGGCTTGGCATCTCTCGTTTTGAACGTTCTCATTATCCATCCTATCATTTTCTTTGCACGTGTGATCGTGGCACTGTTGTGATCCTTGAAAGTGAGATCCTCAGACATTACTACTCCCAGGTCCCTTACATTATTTTTCCGCTCTATTGTATGGCCAGAGTCTGTAGTATACTCTGTTCTAGTTATTATCTCCTCCAGTTTTACATAACGGAGTAGTTGGAATTTGTCCTCATTGAACATCATATTGTTTACCGTTGCCCACTGGAAAACTTTGTTTATATCTTCTTGGAGGTTAACCGCGTCCTCAGCAGATGACAGCCTCATGCAGATCCTAGTATCATCCGCAAAGGATGATACGGTGCTGTGATGTATATCTCTGTCTATGTCTGATATGAGGATAAGGAATAAGATGGGGGCGAGTACTGCGCCTTGTGGAACAGAACTCTTCACTATGGCAGCCTCCGATTTAACTCAGTTGACCACTACTCTTTGTGTTCGATTTGTTAGAAAGTTGAAGATCCATCTCCCCACTTTCCCAGTTATTCCTTTAGCACGTATTTTATGGGCTATTACGCCATGATCGCATTTGTCAAATGGTTTTGCAAAGTGGGTGGCTGTCACTGTCAACTTGCTGACATATGGTGGGTGTCACTGTCAGCTTGCTGACATATGGTGGGTGTCACTGTCAGCTTGCTGACATATGGTGGGTGCCACTGTCAGCTTGCTGACATATGGTGGGTGTCACTGTCAGCTTACTGACATATAGTGGGTGTCACTGTCAGCTTGTTGACAGGAGAAAGAGGCAACGAAGTATGTGAGAGAAATAATAGTAGGGGATTTACTTACACTGGCATCATGTTGATGGGTGTAAAACTAACCTTCTTCCCCCCCTGTCTTGTATAACCCCCTCCTCTGGTTTAGGCAACCTTCCCTACCCCTGAATCTTAAACCCCTGCAACCTTCCTCCCCTGATCCGTGCTGGGGTCAAAAGCGCAACGCTGACACAGGTGTAAGTTTATTTAGGTACTGGTACACATAAATACAGTTACACGAATTATCATACATAGTAACATATGCAAAACAACCACTGAGTTGAATGATAGCTCTAGGCCTTCCGTGTTGCAATAAACACATCAGGAGCTTGCAAGGTTGCAGAAAAGGTGATATCCAAGTAAGCACGTACAGAGGAAGCGGTTTGACTGAAAAAAACCTTCCTGTGAACGTGTTTGCTGGGACTTCATCTTTTCTGCAACGTTGCAAGCTTCTGATGTGTTGATTGCAACACGGAAGACCTAGAGCTATAATTCAACTCCCCCAGTAGTTGTTTTACGTAGTAACATATGTATAGATTACCCACCAGAATAGCTCAAAACAGGTCAGACTGAGTGACTTATTTCCATTGTGGTGGTGGAATCAGGGTTGATAGTTGATGTATAGTGTCTCTTGATATGACACACCATGTGTCATGTGTCAGTAAGTTAAACACACCATGTGTCATGTGTCAGTAAGTTAAACACACCATGTGTCATGTGTCAGTAAGTTAAACACACCATGTGTCATGTGTCAGTAAGTTAAACACACCATGGAGGGGGGAGTGGGAGGTGAGTGTTGTAGAGAGGGGGAGGGTGAGGCTAGCTTTTTTCCACCTCTCCCCCACCTCCACTCTACCTCTACTCCACCTCTACTCCACCTCTCCCCTACCTCCCCTCTCACCTACCTCCCTACTACCTCTCCCCACCACTCCCCCACCTCCCCCACTGCCATATTTAATTGTTATGTAGCTCAAAATTAATTGGAACTATATGTTGTATATAGTTATATTACTTGTGACCTTGTTGTATGTAGTGGTATTACTGGTGTGTGTGGCCCAGTGGTTAACGCGACGGTCTGGAGTTTTGAGACTCTGATCGCGGGTTCTATCCCCGTCCGTGGTATGGTTTGTGTGTGTGTGTGTGTGTGTGTGTGTGTGTGTGTGGTTACCTGGAGGTTATTCCGGGGATCAACGCCCCCGCGGCCCGGTCCACGACCAGGCCTCCCGATGGATCAGGGCCTGATCAACTAGGCTGTTACTGCTGGCCGCACGCAGTCCGACGTACGAGCCACAGCCCGGCTGATCCGGCACCGACTTTAGGTATCTGTCCAGCTCTCTCTTGAAGGCAGCCAGGGGTTTATTGGCAATTCCCCTAATGCTTGATGGGAGGCTGTTGAACAGTTTTGGGCCCCGGACACTTATGGTGTTTTCTCTTAGTGTACCAATGGCGCCCCTACTTTTTATTGGCGGCATTTTGCATCGCCTGCCCAGTCTTTTACTTTCGTAGGGAGTGATTTCTGTGTGCAGATTTGGGACCATTCCTTCCAAGATTTTCCAAGTGTAGATTATGATATATCTCTCCCTCCTGCGTTCCAACGAGTACAAGTCAAGTGCTTCCAAGCGTTCCCAGTAGTTAAGGTGCTTGACAGAACTTATACGTGCAGTAAAGGATCTCTGTACACTCTCTAGATCTGCGATTTCACCTGCTTTGTATGGAGATGTTA
>NC_091374.1:866075-891075 GCF_038502225.1 Cherax quadricarinatus
CGTATAATAACCTTCCTAATGATTACTTCCGTATAATAACCTTCCTAATGATTACTTCCGTATAATAACTTTCCTAATGATTACTTCCGTATAATAACCTTCCTAATGATTACTTCCGTATAATAAGCTTCCTAATGATTACTTCCGTATAATAACTTTCCTAATGATTACTTCCGTATAATAACTTTCCTAATGATTACTTCCGTATAATAACCTTCCTAATGATTACTTCCGTATAATAAGCTTCCTAATGATTACTTCCGTATAATAACTTTCCTAATGATTACTTCCGTATAACTTTCCTAATGATTACTTCCGTATAATAACCTTCCTAATGATTACTTCCGTATAATAACCTTCCTAATGATTACTTCCGTATAATAACCTTCCTAATGATTACTTCCCTATAATAAATACTTGACAAACAAATCAATAAGTATGATTTATGTTTGTTTACAGAGCGAGGCGTGGTGGTAGATGAGGGAGGCTTGAGGTGGGAAGCTGTGGGGAAGGAAGATGAGGGAGCCTATAAGTGTATTGCCCGCAGCTCTGCTGGCTCCCAGCACTCACCCTGGGTCTATCTCAAGGTGCTAGGTGAGTACACAATGTGTGTATACTTCAGGGTGCTAGGTGAGTACACAATCTGTGTATGCCTCAAGGTGCTAGGTGAGTACACAATGTGTGTATACCTCAAGGTGCTAGGTGAGTACACAATGTGTGTATACTTCAGGGTGCTAGGTGAGTACACAATCTGTGTATGCCTCAAGGTGCTAGGTGAGTATTGAGAGCGTTGTTAAGATGTACTGAAACTCTGTGGAGTTCTGAGTAAGTTATAAACACTAGTGGTTATGAAAGTGGCAAGTATATGAAGGTGGTGGAAAGAGACTGAGTTCCGTGTTAGTCATGTTAACACTAATATATCTCCATGGGTAGTGCAGGGCAGGGCAGGGCAGGGCAGGGCAGGGCAGATCAGGGCAGGGTAGGGTAGGACAGATCAGGGCATTATCAATAGACCCCTGGTTGTCTTCAAGAGAGAGCCGGGAAGATACCTAAAGTCAGTACCGGATCAGCCGGGCTGTGGTTCGTACATTGGACTACGTGCGGCCATCAATAACAGCCTGGTTGATAAGGCCCTGATCCACAGGGAGGCCTGGTCATGGACTGGGCTGCGGGGGCGTTGGTCCCCGGAATACCCTCCAGGTAGACTCCAGGTATATTTAAGAAGAGATACACCAGTAATGTGTTACTTGGTAAGGTATGTTATTCTGCTCAGAGGCAAACAAGTCAGCGGTATTTTCCACTGATCCATCACACTGGGTTATCTTAGGTAATATACACATATGCTGCTGTGTATAATAATTTATATAACTGTATTTATGTATATGTGTACCTGAATAAACTTACTGCATGGATGGATAACCTAAAATAAATTGAATAAATACGTCAGTAAGGTGATGAGAATACCTCAAGTGTTACACTAATTGTCCACTAGCTACGACACTTTCAAAACTTATAAAAACAGGATGAGGGGTGGGGGAGAGTGGTGGGTGGGGGAGAGTGTTGGGTGGGGGAGAGTGGTGGGTGGGGGAGAGTGGTGGGTGGGGGAGAGTGGTGGGTGGGGGACGTCGTTCAGAAGGATGTCACATAGTGTAAGATGTGGTGGTGGCGGCAGCGTTTAAGAGCGTTGTAAACTGCGTCAGTGTGCGACGTAAACTTAGGTAAACTTGGTATGGAGCCTCCCCCGGGGAAATGAACAGTGTGCCAAGAATATTTTAACCTTCTTTCCCAGGTTGATGATAGACGCCATCTTAACCTCTCTTCAGCACGCCACCAAGGTAGAGAGAGAGAGAGAGAGAGAGAGAGCTGATGTAGGTAACAACTCTTTTAGCTTGTAAATAAAGCTAGGAACTCTAAACCTAACCTAAGCTAGCCAAACTAACCTAACCTAACCCTAACCTTCTAAAAATCCTGTGTAAAAAAAGGGAAAGAAATTGATAGATAAAGGGAGCTACCATTCCCTTCCTCCTCAGATCACTCCTGATTACCTGCTATTCTTCAGGCGCTGTATGACTTGCAGGTTTAGCGCTTCCTCTTTATTATAACGATGTTGTGTGTGTGGCCAGAGGTGTGTGTGTGTGTGTGTGTGTGTGTGTGTGTGAAGCAGTCTCCGTGGGTAGGTGTTTTCCATAGTAATCCACGGTTATGTTAGCATTATCCGTGGGTAGGTGTCGCTCATAGTGACCCACGGTTATGTTAGAAGCAGTATCCGTGGGTAGATGTCTTCCATACTGACTCCGGTTATATTAGAAGCAGTCTCCGTGGGTAGGTACTGCTGCCAGCAGTAACGGCCTAGTTGATCAGGCCCTGATCCAGTGGGAGGCCTGGTCATGGACCGGGCCGCGGGGACGTTGATCCCCGGAATACCCCCCAGGTAGGTGTCGCTCATGGCGGCCCACGGTCACGCTCGCTCATCTTCTATGGCAGATTTTACGATAATGAAACCCAAAATGTGTTTCTCGATAATTGAATCCCTGTTGGTGGGGAACATTAAACCTCTTTCTCAAGGTGAGTTTAAGTTATTAGTGTTGTGGGCGGAGCAGGTGTGAACTGTGGGCGTGTTTGAGGGTGGGAAGGTAGTACCCTACGTCACCCACACAGCAGGTGTGAACTGTGGTGGCAAGAAATCATTACCCTAAAATGGCATGAGGTAGTAAGTACTGTAATAAGAAATTCCTGGAAGATAGTTCAGATGAACTCTGATACAAATGAACTATTAAGACTGTGATACGTTCATCTTAAAATAGGAAATAGTGGAACAGACCAGATTAGTTGATGGTGTGCTGAAAGTTGCAAGTTGAATATGAAGACACATGTGTAGCAGTTGAGTATCTTGGTTGTTGAAACTTGTGGCCTACACAGTAGACTTCTTCAGTCACATACAGAGGCAACAGGTGTAGTAGCGAGGAGGTAAATATGTAATGAGTTCATCAACCTTGGATAAATAGTTGAGGTGGTCAGTCCCTCAGCCTGGAGAAGAGTTCAGCTCCATGGTCTGGAACAAGTTGGTCAGTCTCTCAGCCTGGAGAAGAGTTCAGCTCCATGGTCTGGAACAAGTTGGTCAGTCTCTCAGCCTGAAGAAGAGTTCAGCTCCATGGTCTGGAACAAGGTGGTCAGTCCCTCAGTCTGGAGAAGAGTTCAGCTCCATGGTCTGGAACAAGTTGGTCAGGCCCTCAGCCTGAAGAAGAGTTCAGCTTCATGGTCTGGAACAAGGTGGTCAGTCCCTCAGTCTGGAGAAGAGTTCAGCTCCATGGTCTGGAACAAGTTGGTCAGTCCCTCAGCCTGAAGAAGAGTTCAGCTTCATGGTCTGGAACAAGATGGTCAGGCCCTCAGCCTGGAGAAGAGTTCAGCTCCATGGTCTGGAACAAGTTGGTCAGGCCCTCAGCCTGGAGAAGAGTTCAGCTCCATGGTCTGGAACAAGTTGGTCAGGCCCTCAGCCTGGAGAAGAGTTCAGCTCCATGGTCTGGAACAAGTTGGTCAGTCTCTCAGCCTGGAGAAGAGTTCAGCTCCATGGTCTGGAACAAGTTGGTCAGGCCCTCAGCCTGGAGAAGAGTTCAGCTCCATGGTCTGGAACAAGGTGGTCAGTCCCTCAGCCTGGAGAAGAGTTCAGCTCCATGGTCTGGAACAAGTTGGTCAGGCCCTCAGCCTGGAGAAGAGTTCAGCTCCATGGTCTGGAACAAGGTGGTCAGTCCCTCAGCCTGGAGAAGAGTTCAGCTCCATGGTCTGGAACAAGGTGGTCAGTCCCTCAGCCTGGAGAAGAGTTCAGCTCCATGGTCTGGAACAAGGTGGTCAGTCCCTCAGCCTGGAGAAGAGTTCAGCTCCATGGTCTGGAACAAGATGGTCAGTCCCTCAGCCTGGAGAAGAGTTCAGCTCCATGGTCTGGAACAAGGTGGTCAGTCCCTCAGCCTGGAGAAGAGTTCAGCTCCATGGTCTGGAACAAGGTGGTCAGTCCCTCAGCCTGGAGAAGAGTTCAGCTCCATGGTCTGGAACAAGGTGGTCAGTCCCTCAGCCTGGAGAAGAGTTCAGCTCCATGGTCTGGAACAAGGTGGTCAGTCTCTCAGCCTGAAGAAGAGTTCAGCTCCATGGTCTGGAGTAAGGTGGTCAGTCTCTCAGCCTGAAGAAGAGTTCAGCTCCATGGTCTGGAACAAGTTGGTCAGTCTCTCAGCCTGGAGAAGAGTTCAGCTCCATGGTCTGGAACAAGTTGGTCAGTCCCTCAGCCTGGAGAAGAGTTCAGCTCCATGGTCTGGAACAAGTTGGTCAGTCCCTCAGCCTGGAGAAGAGTTCAGCTCCATGGTCTGGAACAAGATGGTCAGTCCCTCAGCCTGGAGAAGAGTTCAGCTCCATGGTCTGGAACAAGTTGGTCAGTCTCTCAACCTGAAGAAGAGTTCAGCTCCATGGTCTGGAGCAAGGTGGTCAGTCTCTCAGCCTGAAGAAGAGTTCAGCTCCATGGTCTGGAGCAAGGTGGTCAGTCTCTCAGCCTGGAGAAGAGTTCAGCTCCATGGTCTGGAACAAGTTGGTCAGTCTCTCAGCCTGAAGAAGAGTTCAGCTCCATGGTCTGGAACAAGGTGGCCAGTCCCTCAGCCTAGAGAAGAATTCAGCTCCATGGTCTGGAACAAGGTGGTCAGTCCCTCAGCTTGGAGAAGAGTTCAGCTCCATGGTCTGGAACAATATCGTTCCAGACCTTACAGAAATCCGCTGGGAAGATAGTACGAGTAATGTGAATTTATACCAGTTTCCCAAGAGAATTAGCTGGATGCCACTGGAAGTATGTTATGAAAAAAGGAAGAGAAGATGCAAGGTAGAAAGATAGAGGCGCTCCCTCGAGAGGTGAAGACGAAGAATCACTGAACTTCTCAAGGGTCTCACACATCCTCAAGAACAAGAACGAAATGCTGGTTAGATAGATGTAAAGCACTTGAGCTCAAATTGAGAGCCCAGGAGAGACAGGGAGAAAAATACATCAGTGAAATTGTAGCAGATCTCTTAAGACTTAAGCTGATATTGACGAGGTTTACCAGTGAGCTACAGACAACGATAAGATGTTTATTTAGTAAGCAGAAATTTCAGTCGCTCAACTATGGAAAAATTGAGGAATTAAAAACAGAAGAATAATGTGGCGGACTTAGGAGTGTTAATATCACAAGATCTTATATTAAGGGATAACAACAGTGTTGTGAAAGCGCAAGGAAACTGGCAGCCTGGATAACTGAAACGTTCAGAACAAGAGATGGCAAGCTTGTGATGAATTACTCTAAGTCACTTGTTCTTTCTAGGCTGAAATATTGCTGTACATTAACAGCCCCTTTTAAGGCAGGTGAAATAGTACAACTGGAGAATGTGCAGAGAGCCTTCACTGCATTATGTATAAACTCAGTTAAACACCTAAATTATTAGGATCGCCTGAAGTCCCTTGAACCTTACTCCCTGGAACGTAGGCGAGAAGGATCCTTCATAATTTACACGTGGAAAGTTCTGGAGGGATTGCTTTAAAATCTGTAAACTGAAATACCTCTCTTGGTAGACGTTGGACTGCGTACGGCTGGCACCAACAGCCTGACTGATCAGGCCGTCAACCTGGAGGTCTTGTCTGGTACCAGGAACTGTCTGAAGGTAATTATCCTGGCAATTATAGTTCTCTCTCTCAACGAACCAATTATCCCCTTCCTAATTATTCGTCCCTTGCTAATCACCCATCCGTTCATCTCTCTCTCTTCCTTTATGTTCCATTCTTTAGTCTTTGTCATTCATCCTCTTTGTTCTTAACATCTTTATATGTCTTCTTCCCGACTCCTGCTTCTCTCCTCCTCTGCTACTCCCTATTCTCCCTTCCTCCTTGCTACGCCCTGTTTCCCTCCCTCCTCTTCCTACACAGTGTTGTGTTCCTTGCTACTGCCCTGTCACTTTCCTCCTGCCCTGTCACTTTCCTCCTGCCCTGGTGGTCACACAGGAACAGTGTCATACTCCCGACAGGGTTATGCAGGTGTTAGTGGGGACTTAGCAGTACCCAGGGGTGAGGGAAGGATGAGGGGTGGAGGGTTGATGAAGGGGGTGTGGTTAAGGAGAGGGTGAGGAGGGGTCAACAGCCCTTCCCCAGGGTGATACCTTAATAATCTTGCTAATGAATCATTCCCAGGCTGCCACCTTCCCTCTTACCTTACTGACTTATAACCAACATTTGCATATTACATATTTTCCGTCCTTTTAACCACCCACGACACGTGTGTGTGTGTGTGTGTGTGTGTGTGTGTGTGTGTGTGTGTGTGTGTGTGTGTGTGTGTGTGTGTGTGTGTGTGTGTGTGTGTGTGTGTGTGAGTGACTTGAAAAACTTTCCCTTGTTCCTTATGGGTGAAACGTGTCCTCAATAAATGTCTTGATAATAGCCTGTGTATTCTCACTGATGAGGCAGCTACCAGGAGGCCTGGTCTAAGACCAGACTCTGGGAACACTGACACACAGCTACCAGGAAGCCTGGTCCAAGACCAGACCCCAGGAACACTGACACACAGCTACCAGGAAGCCTGGTCCAAGACCAGACTCTGGGAACACTGACACACAGCTACCAGGAAGCCTGGTCCAAGACCAGACCCCAGGAACACTGACACACAGCTACCAGGAAGCCTGGTCCAAGACCAGACTCTGGGAACACTGACACAGCTACCAGGAAGCCTGGTCCAAGACCAGACCCCGGGAACACTGACACACAACAGGTGTTCAACAACGATAACGTGAGCCGTCTTGACAAACGATACGATGGTAACCTTACTCTCTAGAGCAGACTGTACTATCTAGGGTCTAGACTGTACTATCTAGAGCCTGGTTGACCAGACAAGCACCAGACGAGTCTGGCCCATGGCCGGGCTGCCAGAGTAGAACTCTCGAAACTTGTCAAAGAGTGTGTGTGTACTGACCTATGTGTGGTTGCAAGGGTCAATTCACAGCTCTTGGCCCCGCCTCTTCGCTGGTCGCTACTAGATCCACTCCTTGTGTGTGTGTGTAATAGCAATCATCGGTGGTGATAGTACAATAATAACAGTAATTTTTAATGTAGCAAATGCGGCCATATACAAGCATGGTCCATCTGGTCCATATAATTACCCAGATCGAACACGCGGGGAGCTATCATGGTGCTTGTGGACACCCTGTGGCTTATTGTAACCCTGGGCCAGCCTCGGGCCAGCCTCGAGCCAGCCTCGAGCCAGCCTCGGGCCAGCCTCGGGCCAGCCTCGGGCCAGCCTCGGGCCAGCCTCGGGCCAGTCTCGGGCCAGCCTCGGGCCAGCCTCGGGCTAGCCTCGGGCCAGCCTCCGCGGTGGCGAAGGTTAAATATTTTTAGTGTTCTAATGCAACACTAGTGAATATTAGTATTGAGTTACTTATAACACAACAACACTAGTGTGGATCATAGGTTTAAGAACACCTGTGGCCACAGCTGTGTGTTGCTGCCACCATCCTCTCACTGCCATTACTTTACAGCAGTAATAACAACAGCAGCAGCTGCTGTTTCTACTCCTTCCCGCCGTTAATGACTGTTTCGATCCTCTCCACCCCTTCCGTTAACGGTGGGGGTCTGTGGCCCCCACCATCAAGTATATCACACAGTAACAGTGAAAGAGTAATGTAATACTGTACCATCATGGTGTTCTACCCTTCACTCTACACTCTGCCCTTCACTCGACACTCTGCCCTTCACTCTACACTCTGTCCTTCACTCTACACTCTGCCCTTCACTCTACACTCTGCCCTTCACTCTACACTCTACACTCACTCTACACTCTGTCCTTCACTCTACACTCTGCCCTTCACTCTACACTCTGTCCTTCACTCTACACTCTGTCCTTCACTCTACACTCTGCCCTTCACTCTACACTCTGTCCTTCACTCTACACTCTGTCCTTCACTCTACACTCTGTCCTTCACTCTACACTCTGCCCTTCACTCTACACTCTACACTCACTCTACACTCTGCCCTTCACTCTACACTCTGTCCTTCACTCTACACTCTGTCCTTCACTCTACACTCTGCCCTTCACTCTACACTCTGCCCTTCACTCTACACTCTACACTCACTCTACACTCTGTCCTTCACTCTACACTCTGCCCTTCACTCTACACTCTGCCCTTCACTCTACACTCTGCCCTTCACTCTACACTCTACACTCACTCTACACTCTGTCCTTCACTCTACACTCTGCCCTTCACTCTACACTCTGCCCTTCACTCTACACTCTGCCCTTCACTCTACACTCTGCCCTTCACTCTACACTCTGCCCTTCACTCGACACTCTGCCCTTCACTCTACACTCTGCCCTTCACTCTACACTCTGCCCTTCACTCTACACTCTGCCCTTCACTCTACACTCTACACTCACTCTACACTCTGTCCTTCACTCTACACTCTGCCCTTCACTCTACACTCTGTCCTTCACTCTACACTCTGCCCTTCACTCTACACTCTGCCCTTCACTCTACACTCTGCCCTTCACTCTACACTCTGCCCTTCACTCTACACTCTGCCCTTCACTCGACACTCTGCCCTTCACTCTACACTCTGTCCTTCACTCGACACTCTGCCCTTCACTCTACACTCTGTCCTTCACTCTACACTCTGTCCTTCACTCTACACTCTGCCCTTCACTCGACACTCTGCCCTTCACTCTACACTCTGTCCTTCACTCTACACTCTGTCCTTCACTCTACACTCTGCCCTTCACTCTACACTCTGCCCTTCACTCTACACTCTGCCCTTGACTCTACACTCTGCCCTTCACTCTACACTCTGCCCTTCACTCTACACTCTGTCCTTCACTCTACACTCTGTCCTTCACTCTACACTCTGCCCTTCACTCTACACTCTGCCCTTCACTCTACACTCTGCCCTTCACTCTACACTCTGCCCTTCACTCTACACTCTGCCCTTCACTCTACACTCTGTCCTTCACTCTACACTCTGCCCTTCACTCTACACTATGCCCTTCACTCTACACTCTGCCCTTCACTCTACACTCTGCCCTTCACTCTACACTCTGTCCTTCACTCTACACTCTGTCCTTCACTCTACACTCTGCCCTTCACTCTACACTCTGCCCTTCACTCTACACTCTGTCCTTCACTCTACACTCTGCCCTTCACTCTACACTCTGCCCTTCACTCTACACTCTGCCCTTCACTCTACACTCTGCCCTTCACTCTACACTCTGCCCTTCACTCTACACTCTGTCCTTCACTCTACACTCTGCCCTTCACTCTACACTCTGCCCTTCACTCTACACTCTGCCCTTCACTCTACACTCTGCCCTTCACTCTACACTCTGTCCTTCACTCTACACTCTGTCCTTCACTCTACACTCTGCCCTTCACTCTACACTCTGCCCTTCACTCTACACTCTGTCCTTCACTCTACACTCTGCCCTTCACTCTACACTCTGTCCTTCACTCTACACTCTGCCCTTCACTCTACACTCTGCCCTTCACTCTACACTCTGCCCTTCACTCTACACTCTGTCCTTCACTCTACACTCTGTCCTTCACTCTACACTCTGCCCTTCACTCTACACTCTGTCCTTCACTCTGTCCTTCACTCTACACTCTGTAATTCACTCTACACTCTCCCCTTCACTCTACACTCTGCCCTTCACTCTACACTCTGTCCTTCACTCTACACTCTGCCCTTCACTCTACACTCTGTCCTTCACTCTACACTCTGCCCTTCACTCTACACTCTGTCCTTCACTCTACACTCTGTCCTTCACTCTGTCCTTCACTCTACACTCTGTAATTCACTCTACACTCTCCCCTTCACTCTACACTCTGCCCTTCACTCTACACTCTGCCCTTCACTCTACACTCTGCCATTCACTCTACACTCTGCCCTTCACTCTACACTCTGCCATTCACTCTACACTCTGCCCTTCACTCTACACTGTCCTTCACTCTACACTCTGCCCTTCACTCTACACTGCCCTTCACTCTACACTCTGCCCTTCACTCTACACTCTGTCCTTCACTCTACACTCTGTCCTTCACTCTACACTCTGCCCTTCACTCTACACTCTGCCCTTCACTCTACACTCTGCCCTTCACTCTACACTCTGCCCTTCACTCTACACTGCCCTTCACTCTACACTGTCCTTCACTCTACACTCTGCCCTTCACTCTACACTGTCCTTCACTCTACACTCTGCCCTTCACTCTACACTCTGCCCTTCACTCTACACTCTGTCCTTCACTCTACACTCTGCCCTTCACTCTACACTGTCCTTCACTCTACACTCTGCCCTTCACTCTACACTCTGCCCTTCACTCTACACTCTGCCCTTCACTCTACACTGCCCTTCACTCTACACTCTGCCCTTCACTCTACACTCTGCCCTTCACTCTACACTGCCCTTCACTCTACACTCTGCCCTTCACTCTACACTCTGCCCTTCACTCTACACTCTGCCCTTCACTCTACACTGCCCTTCACTCTACACTCTGCCCTTCACTCTACACTCTGCCCTTCACTCTACACTGCCCTTCACTCTACACTCTGCCCTTCACTCTACACTCTGCCCTTCACTCTACACTGTCCTTCACTCTACACTCTGCCCTTCACTCTACACTCTGCCCTTCACTCTACACTGCCCTTCACTCTACACTGTCCTTCACTCTACACTCTGCCCTTCACTCTACACACTGTCCTTCACTCTACACTCTGCCCTTCACTCTACACTCTGTCCTTCACTCTACACTCTGCCCTTCACTCTACACTCTGCCCTTCACTCTACACTCTGCCCTTCACTCTACACTGCCCTTCACTCTACACTGTCCTTCACTCTACACTCTGCCCTTCACTCTACACACTGTCCTTCACTCTACACTCTGCCCTTCACTCTACACTCTGTCCTTCACTCTACACTCTGCCCTTCACTCTACACTCTGCCCTTCACTCTACACTGCCCTTCACTCTACACTCTGCCCTTCACTCTACACTCTGCCCTTCACTCTACACTCTGCCCTTCACTCTACACTCTGTCCTTCACTCTACACTCTGCCCTTCACTCTACACTCTGCCCTTCACTCTACACTGCCCTTCACTCTACACTGTCCTTCACTCTACACTCTGCCCTTCACTCTACACACTGTCCTTCACTCTACACTCTGCCCTTCACTCTACACTCTGTCCTTCACTCTACACTCTGCCCTTCACTCTACACTCTGCCCTTCACTCTACACTGTCCTTCACTCTACACTCTGCCCTTCACTCTACACTGCCCTTCACTCTACACTGCCCTTCACTCTACACTCTGCCCTTCACTCTACACTGCCCTTCACTCTACACTCTGCCCTTCACTCTACACTCTGCCCTTCACTCTACACTCTGTCCTTCACTCTACACTCTGCCCTTCACTCTACACTCTGCCCTTCACTCTACACTCTGCCCTTCACTCTACACTCTGCCCTTCACTCTACACTCTGCCCTTCACTCTACACTCTGCCCTTCACTCTACACTCTGCCCTTCACTCTACACTGCCCTTCACTCTACACTCTGCCCTTCACTCTACACTCTGCCCTTCACTCTACACTCTGCCCTTCACTCTACACTCTGCCCTTCACTCTACACTCTGCCCTTCACTCTACACTGTCCTTCACTCTACACTCTGCCCTTCACTCTACACTGTCCTTCACTCTACACTCTGCCCTTCACTCTACACTGTCCTTCACTCTACACTCTGCCCTTCACTCTACACTCTGCCCTTCACTCTACACTCTGTCCTTCACTCTACACTCTGCCCTTCACTCTACACTCTGTCCTTCACTCTACACTCTGCCCTTCACTCTACACTGTCCTTCACTCTACACTCTGCCCTTCACTCTACACTGCCCTTCACTCTACACTGCCCTTCACTCTACACTCTGCCCTTCACTCTACACTGCCCTTCACTCTACACTCTGCCCTTCACTCTACACTCTGCCCTTCACTCTACACTCTGTCCTTCACTCTACACTCTGCCCTTCACTCTACACTCTGCCCTTCACTCTACACTCTGCCCTTCACTCTACACTCTGTCCTTCACTCTACACTCTGCCCTTCACTCTACACTCTGCCCTTCACTCTACACTCTGTCCTTCACTCTACACTCTGCCCTTCACTCTACACTCTGCCCTTCACTCTACACTCTGTCCTTCACTCTACACTCTGCCCTTCACTCTACACTCTGCCCTTCACTCTACACTCTGCCCTTCACTCTACACTCTGCCC
Organism: Cherax quadricarinatus; assembly: GCF_038502225.1. Taxonomy (NCBI): domain Eukaryota; kingdom Metazoa; phylum Arthropoda; class Malacostraca; order Decapoda; family Parastacidae; genus Cherax; species Cherax quadricarinatus. Next base: position 878,372 of record NC_091374.1, read on the forward strand.
TTCACTCTACACTCTGTCCTTCACTCTACACTCTGCCCTTCACTCTACACTCTGCCCTTCACTCTACACTCTGCCCTTCACTCTACACTCTGCCCTTCACTCTACACTCTACTCTTCAATCTTTTATCCAGCGTTGACTCTGTGATGGTTTCACCGCTGCACTGTTAGTACCTAGGGTGTGTAGCACTCCTCTCTTATATTGAATACTTCCATTCATCAGAGGTAACAGGTGTTTTAATATATACCTGGATACATAAGAGGAAGTATGCTGTTTTAATGGATATATGCATGTATACTCGAGGGTCAGGTTTCCAGTCTATTCACTAGCAAAATTTACCGGAGAGATACTGGAGGAAGGATGGAGGGTCGCCAGTGTCACTGGAGGAAGGATGGAGGGTCGCCAGTGTCACTGGAGGAAGGATGGAGGGTCGCCAGTGTCACTGGAGGAAGGGTGGAGGGTCGCCAGTGTCACTGGAGGAAGGGTGGAGGGTGACCAGCAGCGTCACAGGGAATACTGGAGTATTGACATTCTTGTATACAAAGTCTAGCCGCTACCTGCATTCCTCTTGTGTAAAATGTTTAGACGTTGAGTGTGTCGAATGTTGTGCTGGAGCCTCTGTGTGTGTGTGTGTGTGTGTGTGTGTGTGTGTGTGTGTGTGTGTGTGTGTGTGTGTGTGTGTGTGTGTGTGTGAGAGTGTGTGTGTGTGTGTGTGTGTGAGGGGGTGGCAGTCGCATCCTGGAAGAGAGATTGGCATTGGAAGAGGGCCAAGGAGAAGCAGCGTTGAAAGAGAGAGAGGGTAAGGGAAATGCAACATTTAGAAGTGTGTGTGAGTGTGTCATCAGTGATGTTATTGGTAGGTAGGTTAAGGCAGTGATCTGTGGCAGCAGCATCACTCATGATGGTAACATTGGTCGCCTCAGTGGAAATCTCTTGCAAGATAAATAGTCTGGACGTGAAGTGTTTGTTTACTGTTGAGGGCGCGCGGGAGAGCTGCGTCAAACTGAGGATGTTCGATACTGACGTATATCAGCGGCGTTTAAAAACACTTCGCATATGTTAAAACACTTCACATGTCTTAAAACACTTCACTGGTTATGCAAACCAAAATTTAACCAACACAACACATCAGGTCAATCAAGAGAGGTAAATAATACGTAAGGACTTCTCAGTAGTATATTACTAATATACAGAACCAACATTTTGATTATAACACTATCACTAACAAGACAGTGGCAGGGTATTAAGAGACAGTATTGTCACTATCACTAACACTGGCAGGGTAGTAAGAGATAGTGTTGTCACTATCACTAACAAGACACTGGCAGGGTATTAAGAGACAGTATTGTCACTATCACTAACAAGACACCGGCAGGGTAGTAAGAGACAGTATTGTCACTATCACTAACACACTGGCAGGGTATTAAGAGACAGTATTGTCACTATCACTAACAAGACACCGGCAGGGTAGTAAGAGACAGTATTGTCACTATCACTAACACACTGGCAGGGTAGTAAGAGATAGTGTTGTCACTATCACTAACAAGACACTGGCAGGGTATTAAGAGACAGTATTGTCACTATCACTAACACACTGGCAGGGTAGTAAGAGATAGTGTTGTCACTATCACTAACAAGACACTGGCAGGGTATTAAGAGACAGTATTGTCACTATCACTAACACACTGGCAGGGTAGTAAGAGATAGTGTTGTCACTATCACTAACAAGACACTGGCAGGGTATTAAGAGACAGTATTGTCACTATCACTAACACACTGGCAGGGTAGTAAGAGATAGTGTTGTCACTATCACTAACAAGACACTGGCAGGGTATTAAGAGACAGTATTGTCACTATCACTAACACACTGGCAGGGTAGTAAGAGATAGTGTTGTCACTATCACTAACAAGACACTGGCAGGGTATTAAGAGACAGTATTGTCACTATCACTAACACACTGGCAGGGTAGTAAGAGATAGTGTTGTCACTATCACTAACAAGACACTGGCAGGGTATTAAGAGACAGTATTGTCACTATCACTAACACACTGGCAGGGTAGTAAGAGATAGTGTTGTCACTATCACTAACAAGACACTGGCAGGGTATTAAGAGACAGTATTGTCACTATCACTAACACACTGGCAGGGTAGTAAGAGACAGTATTGTCACTATCACTAACAAGACACTGGCAGGGTAGTAAGAGATAGTGTTGTCACTATCACTAACACACTGGCAGGGTAGTAAGAGACAGTATTGTCACTATCACTAACAAGACACCGGCAGGGTAGTAAGAGACAGTATTGTCACTATCACTAACACACTGGCAGGGTAGTAAGAGATAGTGTTGTCACTATCACTAACAAGACACTGGCAGGGTAGTAAGAGATAGTGTTGTCACTATCACTAACACACTGGCAGGGTAGTAAGAGATAGTGTTGTCACTATCACTAACAAGACACCGGCAGGGTGGTAAGAGATAGTGTTGTCACTATCACTAACACACTGGCAGGGTATTAAGAGACAGTATTGTCACTATCACTAACAAGACACCGGCAGGGTAGTAAGAGAAAGTATTGTCACTATCACTAACACACTGGCAGGGTAGTAAGAGATAGTGTTGTCACTATCACTAACAACACACTGGCAGGGTAGTAAGAGATAGTGTTGTCACTATCACTAACAACACACTGGCAGGGTAGTAAGAGATAGTGTTGTCACTATCACTAACACACTGGCAGGGTAGTAAGAGACAGTATTGTCACTATCACTAACAAGACACCGGCAGGGTAGTAAGAGATAGTGTTGTCACTATCACTAACAAGACACTGGCAGGGTAGTAAGAGATAGTGTTGTCACTATCACTAACAAGACACCGGCAGGGTAGTAAGAGATAGTGTTGTCACTATCACTAACAAGACACCGGCAGGGTGGTAAGAGATAGTGTTGTCACTATCACTAACACACTGGCAGGGTAGTAAGAGACAGTGTTTTCACTATCACTAACAAGACACTGGCAGGGTACTAAGAGATAGTGTTGTCACTATCACTAACACTGGCAGGGTAGTAAGAGATAGTGTTGTCACTATCACTAACAAGACACTGGCAGGGTAGTAAGAGATAGTGTTGTCACTATCACTAACAAGACACTGGCAGGGTAGTAAGAGACAGTGTTTTCACTATCACTAACAAGACACTGGCAGGGTAGTAAGAGATAGTGTTGTCACTATCACTAACACTGGCAGGGTAGTAAGAGATAGTGTTGTCACTATCACTAACACACTGGCAGGGTAGTAAGAGATAGTGTTGTCACTATCACTAACAAGACACTGGCAGGGTAGTAAGAGATAGTGTTGTCACTATCACTAACAAGACACTGGCATGGTAGTAAGAGATAGTGTTGTCACTATCACTAACACAGTGGCAGGGTAGTAAGAGATAGTGTTGTCACTATCACTAACACACTGGCAGGGTAGTAAGAGATAGTGTTGTCACTATCACTAACAAGACACTGGCAGGGTAGTAATAGATAGTGTTGTCACTATCACTGACAAGACACTGGCAGGGTAGTAAGAGATAGTGTTGTCACTATCACTAACAAGACACTGGCATGGTAGTAAGAGATAGTGTTGTCACTATCACTAACACACTAACAGGGTAGTAAGAGATAGTGTTGTCACTATCACTAACAAGACACTGGCAGGGTAGTAAGAGATAGTGAACCATACCCCCGGCCGGGATTGAACCCGCGGTCATAGAGTCTCAAAACTCCAGCCCGTCGCGCTAGCCACTAGACCAGCTAGCCACAATAAGATTCATCCAACTAGGTATATTTCTACACCATAGGAAAGTTAGCACAGGCACCTCTGTGACCACAAATGCAAGTTTTTACAGACGAATCTCCAGCTAGCGTGGCCGTGACGAACTCTAGCTCAAGTCCCTTCACTGCCGTCAACATGACTTAAGAAATCGTAATGACACGATTGCAAATAAACCATACCCCCGGCCGGGATTGAACCCGCGGTCATAGAGTCTCAAAACTCCAGCCCGTCGCGCTAGCCACTAGACCAGCTAGCCACAATAAGATTCATCCAACTAGGTATATTTCTACACCATAGGAAAGTTAGCACAGGCACCTCTGTGTATGGTTTATTTGCAATCGTGTCATTACGATTTCTTAAGTCATGTTGACGGCAGTGAAGGGACTTGAGCTAGAGTTCGTCACGGCCACGCTAGCTGGAGATTCGTCTGTAAAAACTTGCATTTGTGGTCACAGAGGTGCCTGTGCTAACTTTCCTATGGTGTAGAAATATACCTAGTTGGATGAATCTTATTGTGGCTAGCTGGTCTAGTGGCTAGCGCGACGGGCTGGAGTTTTGAGACTCTATGACCGCGGGTTCAATCCCGGCCGGGGGTATGGTTTATTTGCAATCGTGTCATTACGATTTCTTAAGTCATGTTGACGGCAGTGAAGGGACTTGAGCTAGAGTTCGTCACGGCCACGCTAGCTGGAGATTCGTCTGTAAAAACTTGCATTTGTGGTCACAGAGGTGCCTGTGCTAACTTTCCTATGGTGTAGAAATATACCTAGTTGGATGAATCTTATTGTGGCTAGCTGGTCTAGTGGCTAGCGCGACGGGCTGGAGTTTTGAGACTCTATGACCGCGGGTTCAATCCCGGTCGGGGGTATGGTTTATTTGCAATCGTGTCATTACGATTTCTTAAGTCATGTTGACGGCAGTGAAGGGACTTGAGCTAGAGTTCGTCACGGCCACGCTAGCTGGAGATTCGTCTGTAAAAACTTGCATTTGTGGTCACAGAGGTGCCTGTGCTAACTTTCCTATGGTGTAGAAATATACCTAGTTGGATGAATCTTATTGTGGCTAGCTGGTCTAGTGGCTAGCGCGACGGGCTGGAGTTTTGAGACTCTATGACCGCGGGTTCAATCCCGGCCGGGGGTATGGTTTATTTGCAATCGTGTCATTACGATTTCTTAAGTCAAGAGATAGTGTTGTCACTATCACTAACAAGACACTGGCAGGGTAGTAAGAGATAGTGTTGTCACTATCACTAACAAGACACTGGCAGAGTAGTAAGATACAGTGTTGTCACTATCACTAACACTGGCAGGGTAGTAAGAGATAGTGTTGTCACTATCACTAACAAGACACTGGCAGGGTAGTAAGAGATAGTGTTGTCACTATCACTAACAAGACACTGGCAGAGTAGTAAGATACAGTGTTGTCACTATCACTAACACTGGCAGGGTAGTAAGAGATAGTGTTGTCACTCTTGCTTACAATCCATTAGTAATAGTTAAGGCGGCCTTCTTTCAATTATATCTGTCATTAGTGCTAATTATAAAATTGACTGAAGTTAATGGAGTGGTCAGCCCATGTGGGTGATTCAAGTTGATTGGGTGGTTAACCCGTGTGGGTGATTCAAGTTGATTGGGTGGTTAACCCGTGTGGGTGATTCAAGTTGATTGGGTGGTTAACCCGTGTGGGTGATTCAAGTTGATTGGGTGGTTAACCCGTGTGGGTGATTCAAGTTGATTGGGTGGTTAACCCGTGTGGGTGATTCAAGTTGATTGGGTGGTTAACCCGTGTGGGTGATTAAGTTGAAGGTGTGGTCAGGCCTTGTTGGGTGACTCAGTTGAGGGTGTGGTCAGCCCGTGTGGGTGATTCAGTTGAGGGTGTGGTCAGCCCGTGTGGGTGATTCAGTTGAGGGTGTGGTTAACCCGTGTGGGTGATTCAAGTTGATTGGGTGGTTAACCCGTGTGGGTGATTCAGTTGAAGGTGTGGTCAGGCCTTGTTGGGTGACTCAGTTGAGGGTGTGGTCAGCCCGTGTGGGTGATTCAGTTGAGGGTGTGGTCAGCCCGTGTGGGTGATTCAGTTAAGGGTGTGGTCAGCCCGTGTGGGTGATTCAGTTAAGGGTGTGGTCAGCCCGTGTGGGTGATTCAGGTAAGGGTGTGGTCAGCCCGTGTGGGTGATTCAGGTAAGGGTGTGGTGGAAGCTTAACTCTCCTTCCAGTAATAGTTGCTCGGTCTCTGTTGCAGCCATTCTCTTTCTGTTTATTTTCACTCACGTGAGTGTAATCTTAAGAGTATAGGATGGGTGTTGGATTGTGTTGAGAGACTTTAGGGCTGGGAGGTCTGGTTCAATCTCCCGTGATGCTGGGAGGTCTTGTTCAGTCTCCCGTGGTGCTGGGAGGTCTGGTTCAATCTCCCGTGGTGCTGGGAGGTCTGGTTCAATCTCCAGTGGTGCTGCGAGGTCTGGTTCAATCTCCCGTGATGCTGGGAGGTTTTGTTCAGTCTCCCGTGGTGCTGGGAGATCTGGTTCAGTCTCCTGTGGTGCTGGGAGGTCTGGTTCAATCTCCCGTGGTGCTGGGAGGTCTGGTTCAATCTCCCGTGATGCTGGGAGGTCTTGTTCAGTCTCCCGTGGTGCTGGGAGGTCTGGTTCAATCTCCCGTGGTGCTGGAAGGTCTGGTTCAATCTCCAGTGGTGCTGCGAGGTCTGGTTCAATCTCCCGTGATGCTGGGAGGTTTAGTTCAGTCTCCTGTGGTGCTGGGAGATCTGGTTCATTCTCCTGTGGTGCTGGGAGGTCTGGTTCTATCTCCCGTGGTGCTGGGAGGTCTTGTTCAGTCTCCCGTGGTGCCTCATGAAGTACTTAATAAAGTCCCACGTTGGTTTAAACATCATTTACCTTCTTGACTTAGCTCTTCTTAGCTTACACTGTTGTCTACTATTAAAGTTACCAGTTGAAACTTAGGTCACTTGTATTAACGTTACTACACACAAAAGTTAAAGTTTACAGGGTACTGGTAGTTGTGAAGCAGCCACCAGGGTACATTTAACACTTTCCTTAGCTGGCCTCTAGTGAATGTTAGTGCAGTACTCAGCACTAACATTCACTAGTGTTGTACTGAAAACGCTAACAGTACGTAACCTTCGCCACCGCCGAGGCTGGCTCGAGGCTGGTCCGAGGCTGGCCCGAGGCTGGTCCGAGGCTGGTCCGAGGCTGGTCCGAGGCTGGTCCGAGGCTGGCCCGAGGCTGGTCCGAGGCTGGCCCGAGGCTGGCCCAGGGTTACGACAAGCCACAGGGTGTCCATAAGCACAGTGATATATGTTGTCACAAAAAATGCTCCTTAAGAGAGACCAGCATCCTCAGAGTACCAGCCATAGTTGCTGCCTATCTCCTCCTCCTCCTCGTCTTTCTCTGCTGCTGCTGCTCCTCTGAATCATCCTTGTTATAATCTTGTTCTTCCTGCTGGTGTGGTGAGTGCCAGCAGTCTTGCATCGCTCGTCACCTGCTGGTGTAAGGTGTTTTTAACGAGGGTTATAGCCAGCCCATCAGGTATTGTTCCTTCTTAACAAGGCAATTTACTCTCTTGTTCCCAGGATCGCTGCCTCCCTCACTTCTTCCTTCCTACCTTCCTCTCTCTTTCCCTTACCTCTGATTCCCCCCTCCCTGCAGCCCTCCTATTGCATGTCTCCCTCTTCTCCCTCCCTGCCTCCCCCTTCCTCTGCCTCGCTGCTTCGCCCTGACCTACAGCACCTGGCGTCATTGCGCTGCTTGCTCTTCCTTTGTCCTGCCTCTCCCTTTTCCCAGCTGCTGCTGCTGCATCCTGGATCCTGCTTCCTGCTGATTCTGGGTACTGCTTCTTGTTATCCTGTACTGTTTGCTGCTTTCTGCTGGTTTTGTGTTGAATACTTTCTTGTGATCCTTGTTGGGGAGTAATTCTGTCTCCTGCTGCTCCCTGGGAGTGTGACTGCTGCCTCCTGCTCCCTGTGAGTGTGACCGCTACTTTCTTCTCTCTATGATTGTGACTGCTGCCTGCTACTCCCTTTGATTGTGACTGTTGTATGTTGCTTCCTGTGCTTGTGACTGCCACCTGCTGATTCTTGGTGAGTCTGGGCGCTGCCTGCTGCTTCATGCTGATCCTTGGTTTTGCTATTTAGTTTCCCTGTGATTCTTGTTCTATCTGTTGGTTCTTCCGGTACACCGTTGCTTCTGCTCCCCGGTACTAGTGCTCCCCGATACCATTGTTGCTACTGCTCCCCGGTACCACTGTTGCTACTGCTCCCCGGTACCACTGTTGCTACTGCTCCCGGATACCACTGTTGCTACTGCTCCCCGATACCACTGTTGCTACTGCTCCCCTGTACCACTGTTGCTACTGCTCCCCGGTACCACTGTTGCTGCTGCTCCCCGGTACCACTGTTGCTACTGCATGCTTCACTCTTCCCTTGTCTAGTCTTAAAAACAGTTTTTAGTGTTAATATCTGTTGACTTCAGATGTATCATTAAGGCGGCAGTACCCAAGTGTTTGTGAGTTACCTGTGACTCAGTACACTGTAAAGTCAGTCAGACAACACCCACCCAGGGAGGCACTACCCTCTTTTCATTCCAGTGTAAAAAAAACAGTCTGTTAAATGTTTTACACACTGGCAGGATTGCTGGACTTTCGTTACGGTCTTGTGAGTAACAGTCACCCGATAAAGTAACATTCACCAGCCAAAGTAACATTTACCCACCCAGAGTCGTGCCAAATCGTCTGCCTTGCCGTCCTGTCGTCTCCAGTCGTCCCGCTCATGCCGTTAATGGCATGATAAGTGCAACCAAGTCTCATGAATGACTCGGAGGCTTATAGTGACTTCGCTAGGTCGTTCCCACGACAGGGGCGTCAGTCCCCTGACGCCCCTGTCGTGGTGCAAGGCGTCAGGAAACTGACGCCTTGCACCACAACAGTGTTGAAAAACTCCACATCAACTGTGTACACAACCCTCCCTTCATACCAACTTGTGTACACACAACTTGTGTACACTCAACCCTCCGCACACAAACTTTGAAGGACTTTAATTGGTAAAGTAATTCTCAGCGTCAGTGGTACCTGGAGTTTACCAGGGGTTTACCTGGGCACGGTTTCGAGGGTCAGTGCCCAAGACACAGACGCTGAGATGAATTTATCAGCAGTCACCGAGGTGTGGCGGAGGCTCCGCCAACACTACCACTGACAGGAGGAGGAACAGCAGAAGCAGGAGCAGCAGCAGCAGAAGCAGGAGGAGCAGCAGCAGAAGCAGGAGGAGCAGCAGCAACAACAGCAGAACAACAACAAAAAGAAACATGAAAAGGAAGAAAAAATAGGAGACAATAATATAGCGAAGGCGGAAGAATACCAAAATAAGAGGCAAAAGTAATGGAAAGGAAGAGGAAGAAGGTGAACGGAAGGGGTAATTGGACGGCAGCGGAAATTGGAGCAGGAGAGGCGGTAAGGGAGAAACAGTAACTGTAATAAGAAGGAAGATAAGAAGACAAGGAAGAGGAGGAGAAGAAGACAAATTAGAGGATGAAGAGTGAGAGATGGAGGGTGTATCAGATAACTCCCAGCAGCCTCGTAATTCACTAGTAATGAACTTGTACGACCATAAGAAGATTACTCAGGAGTCAACTATCAATTACTGATAACTGGGCTTTCCTTTCCACCTTCGTCTCTTCCCCTCCCCTCTCCTTTCCCCTCTCATCCCCTCTCCTCTCCCCTTTCCTCTCCCCTTTCCCCTCTCATCCCCTCTCCTCTCCCCTTTCCTCTCCCCTTTCCTCTCCCCTCTCCTCTCCCCTCTCCTCTCCCCTCTCCTCACTATACTAACACTCCTCATTATTACTAACTCCACCCACAGTATAATATATATATATATATATATATATATATATATATATATATATATATATATATATATATATATATATAACAAGTCGGCCGTCTCCCACCGAGGCATTGTCTCTACGTCCACAGCAGGACTCGAACCTGCAAACTCCGTATCAGAGTACACAGTAATTTACCATGATACTCTGATACAGGGTTTCCGGGTTCGAGTCCTGCTGTGGGCGTACAGATAATGTCTGTAAATAATTATATATATATATATATATATATATATATATATATATATATATATATATATATATATATATATATATATATATATGTCGTGCCGAATAGGCAGAATTTGCGATCTTGGCTTAAATAGCAACGTTCATCTTGCCATATAGGACAAGCGAAAATTTGTGTATGCAATAATTTCGCAAAAATCTTTCTAAACCTAACGAAAAAAATATATTTCATTGTGTTTTTTTAGTAAAAGTATTTAAAATATATTTAGTTGGGTTAGGCTAAAATAAATTGTTCTTGTTATAATAAGGTTAGGTAAGTTTTCTAAGATTCTTTCGGTGCAAAATTAAAATTTTTTACATTAACATTAATGAAAAAGATATATCTTTAAACGTATAAGAGAAATTTTTAGAAAGGACTTAATTTTAAATGAGTTCTTGCTAATTGACCAGTTTTACATATTCGGCACGACATATATATATATATATATATATAATGTATGTATGCACGCACGCGCACACAAAGGGATAAGCTGGATAACTAGAACTTGCAAAATAATTAATGTCAGAGAATGATTACTCTTTTAAGTCACTTGTTCTCTCTTCTCAGATATATTGCGCATACTAACTACTCTTTTTTTTAAAGTGAGGCAGACTGGCATAACTGGAGAATATACACAGAACCTTCACTAACAGTCAAGCACCTATAGTCCTAAATTATTGTGAAGATTTGAAATCCCTTAAACCTTACTAACATAAGGGAGAAAGATACATAATTTACACTCGGAAAATCTGCACACCGAAATTACTCCCTACGAGAGGAAGAGGCTCGGTAGACTGTGTGAAATATTCCCAGTTAGAAGCAGGGTTGCTACGAGTGTACGAGATCACTGTTCACTAAGGTTAGGTTACGTAAGATTTGTAAGGAAACAGAACAAGTGTTTCCTGACGCGGTTCTTAGTCATATGATGACCCACCACTGGGTCATCACCGAGGCTTCAACAACCTCACTTGAGTCAGGAGGAAAATTACCAACATATCCCTGGCTGTGTGCAAGACGGAACTTAATAAATTCCTCAAGTCAGTTCCTGATTAGCAGGACTGTGGTGCCTACGTTGGAGTGCAGCTAACCGCACAACAACCTGGTTCAATTGCCCATCAGTCCGGAGGTGTGGTGTAGACCCGGGCCACGGGGGGGCGGTGACCCCAGGAATTGTCATCAGGTAACAATTTTCAGCTTACCTCGTCACCTCGCTCGTGTATGTATACATTTTCCACTTTCTTACATACACTCTCAAGATTCTTGCAGTAATCTCAGCAGTTTCTTGCTTGTTTGTTAGTAATATTGTTGCCTTAAAAAACACTTTGACAACTTCAAACTTCATATTACATTCATAACACATCTCCATCACATAACATTCAACTATTAAAATGCTTTAGGAATTGATGAAATTCCCAGCAATAACATTTACAGTATTAGGTATAATAGAGATGATTATCCCCAAGAGGCCAGACACCAGGAATGTTGGTCGACGACGTAACTTACGTGGTCGGCAGCAAACACAAATGGGTGATAGAAGGACACAGATGCTATTAATGTGACATTTTATTGTGGCAACGTTTCGCCCTCCAGTAACTTTGTTACACACAAATTTGTTAGCATAAATTTGTAAACATAAATCGGTGAGCAGACACTGAACACCGGACTGGAACACTGGACTGGAACACTGGACTGGAACACTGGTTTAAGTGAGGGAGTCGTCTCCTGTGAAGTCGAGATGAGCACACAGCACCCAGAGAACTGCCCCTCCAGCCAAGTTTCAAGGATAATGAAAGACCAGGGGAAGTGAAGAGAAGGAAGAAGTACACAGGACTCATATGGGAAAGAGGGAGAGTGAGTGTTGGGGAGGGTGGTGGAAAGAGAGAGTGTTGGGGAGGAGGGTGGAGGGAGAGAGTCAGATGATCATCCGTGTTATACCTGCAGGGGCCGGGGAAGGGTATCGTTCTGAAAATAATATCTGCTGGATTTTTTTCTTTTTCCCCATCCTTTTGTTGGGGAGCTTTTGTGTTGGCCTTCTACTGGTCCCTCTCCTCTCCACTCCTCTCCCCTCTTCCCCTCTCTTGGTACAAGTTTTCAAGGGTGGTGTGTTGAAGCGTAGTAGACTGATGTGTTGTGGGTCCCTTGCCTTGTGGTGCTCAGTTATTGTTGTTCAAGTTCATTACAACTGTGTGTGTGTGTGTGAGAGAGAGAGAGAGAGAGAGAGAGAGAGAGAATGGGGGTTGTGTTGTGTTGTAGGGTTGTAGAGGCTACATTTTCACCATTTACTGAGATGCTTGTTGGTGTGTATAGAGTTGCTGTGTTAATATTTCTGCTAGCGCTGCTGCTGTTGCTGCCGCTGCTGTTGTATTCGTTGCTACTGCTGCTGTTATGGTAATTACACCACCACAGCTATTATTCCTGCTGTTGCTACTGTTGTTGGTACTGCTACTGCTGTTGTTGGTGCTTCTACTGCTGTTGTTGTTGCTGCTACTGCTTTTATTGCTAGTGTTTATGGTATTGCTACCACTATTGCTGCTGCTGCCGTTACTGCTGTTGTTGCTAATGTTTATGGTATTGCTACCACTATTGCTGCTGCTGCTGTTACTGCTGTTGTTGCTGCTGCTAGTGCTGTTATTGCTAATGTTTATTTATGGTATTGCTACTACTATTGCTGCTGCTGCTGTCTGGTTACGAACAGTGTTTGGCAGACTGAAGATGATGCTAAGTGTATCCACTAAATTGTTTTTACTGGGGTTGCGTCACAGCTCCCGACCCCAGCC